>NW_027597774.1:5000-55000 GCF_964194155.1 Cetorhinus maximus | reverse complement strand
AGTGTGAGTGTGTGAGTGTGTGTGAGTGTGAGTGTGAGTGTGAGTGTGAGTGAGTGTGAGTGAGTGTGAGTGTGAGTGAGTGTGAGTGTGTGTGTGAGTGTGAGTGTGTGTGAGTGAGTGAGTGTTAGTGTGAGTGTGAGTGTGTGTGTGAGTGTGAGTGTGAGTGTGAGTGAGTGTGTGTGAGTATGTGTGAATGTGAGTGTGAGTGTGAGTGAGTGTGAGTGTGTGTGAGCGTGAGTGAGTGTGAGCGTGAGTGTGAGTGAGTGTGAGTGTGAGTTTGTGTGAGTGTGAGTGTGAGTGTGTGTGAGCGTGAGTGAGTGTGAGCGTGAGTGTGAGTGAGTGTGAGTGTGAGTTTGTGTGAGTGTGAGTGTGAGTGAGTGAGTGTGAGTGTGAATTTGTGTGAGTGTGAGTGTGAGTGAGTGTGAGTGTGTGTGAGTGAGTGTGAGTGTGAGTGAGTGTGAGTGTGAGTGTGAGTGAGTGAGAGTGTGAATTTGTGTGAGTGTGAGTGTGAGTGAGTGTGAGTGTGAGTGAGTGTGAGTGTGAGTGTGAGTGTGAGTGAGTGTGAGTGTGAGTGTGAGTGAGTGTGAGTGTGAGTTTGTGTGAGTGTGTGTGAATGAGTGTGAGTGTGAATTTGTGTGTGTGTGAGTGAGTGTGTGTGTGAGTGTGAGTGTGAGTGTGAGTGTGAGTGAGTGTGAGTGTGAGTGAGTGTGAGTGTGAGTGTGAGTGAGTGTGAGAGCTGGATTAACACTTACCACAGATGTTGGTGCATTCGACTGTAAATAAAATCAGAGCCTGGAGTTACTAACAAGGAATAATAGACCATGTACATTTCTCTAGCGCCTCTTACCCCACTGCGACATTGCCTCACTGTCAAAGGAGGCCCTTCTCGGAACTGAGTTCACGGTTGTGATATCAGAGAAGGGGGCAGCCAAATGGTGCACAGCAAGATCCCACAAACAGCGATGCGATAATAACCCCGATCGTCTGTTTCTTTCAGTCATGTTGGCTGAGGGGAAACATTCTGGGCCCCGGGACACTGGGGGAATTATAACCCCCCATCACCCCTCCGCACTGCCCCCGATTGTGGCCGTGGGACCCTTCACAACCACCCGAGAGGGCCAACAGGAAACAGTTTCACATCTCATCCCAATAGACAGCACCTCCGACAGTGCGGCACTCCCTCAGTACTGACCCTCTGACAGTGCGGCACTCCCTCAGTACTGACCCTCCGACAGTGCGGCACTCCCTCAGTACTGACCCTCCGACAGTGCGGCACTCCCTCAGTACTGACCCTCTGACAGTGTAGCACTCCCTCAGTACTGACCCTCTGACAGTGCAGCACTCCCTCAGTACTGACCCTCCGACAGTGCAGCACTCCCTCAGTACTGACCCTCCGACAGTGCAGCACTCCCTCAGTACTGACCCTCCGACAGTGCAGCACTCCCTCAGCACTGACCCTCCGACAGTGCAGCACTCCCTCAGTACTGACCCTCCGACAGTGCAGCACTCCCTCAGTACTGACCCTCCGACAGTGCAGCACTCCCTCAGCACTGACCCTCCGACAGTGCAGCACTCCCTCAGTACTGACCCTCCGACAGTGCAGCGCTCCCTCAGTACTGACCCTCCGACACTGCAGCACTCCCTCAGTACTGACCCTCTGACAGTGCAGCACTCCCTCAGTACTGACCCTCCGACAGTGCAGCACTCCCTCAGTACTGACCCTCCGACAGTGCGGCACTCCCTCAGTACTGACCCTCCGACAGTGCAGCACTCCCTCAGTACTGACCCTCCGACACTGCAGCACTCCCTCAGTACTGACCCTCCGACAGTGCAGCACTCCCTCAGTACTGACCCTCCGACAGTGCAGCACTCCCTCAGTACTGACCCTCCGACACTGCAGCACTCCCTCAGTACTGACCCTCCGACAGTGCAGCACTCCCTCAGTACTGACCCTCCGACAGTGCAGCACTCCCTCAGTACTGACCCTCCGACAGTGCAGCACTCCCTCAGTACTGACCCTCTGACAGTGCGGCACTCCCTCAGTACTGACCCTCTGACAGTGCAGCACTCCCTCAGTACTGGCACCGGGGGGGGAGTGTCGGCCTGGATTATGGAGGTTGAGTGTCTGTAGCGACCCCGGTGGGAGGGACGAGGGACTTCAGTCCGCGCGGAGAGAGAGAGAGAAGCCGGGGGTTCCTCGTTCTCCTCGGAGCTGGTGAAGGTTAAGGGGGGAGATGGAATCGAGGCGTTCGGAATCGGGAAGGGTCTGTGATGAGGGGAGGGGGGGCTGGTCAATGAGGAGAAACTAGTTCCCGGTGGCTGGAGAGGGTCAGGAACCAGAGGGACACACAGATCGAGGGCGATCGGGAGGGAAAGAACCAGAGGGGGTGGGGGTTGGGTGGGGGTGAGTGCGGGGTGGGGAGGGGGTGGAGATGGGGGTTGGGGTGGGGGTGGGGAGGGGGTGGAGATGGGGGTTGGGGTGGGGTGGGGAGGGAGGGAGATGGGGGTTGGGGTGGGGGTGGGGAGGGGGTGGAGATGGGGGTTGGGTGGGGGTGAGTGGGGGTGGGGAGGGGGTGGAGATGGGGGTTGGGGTGGGGGTGAGTGGGGGTGGGGAGGGGGGGAGATGGGGGTTGGGGTGGGGGTGGGGAGGGGGTGGAGATGGGGGTTGGGTGGGGGTGAGTGGGGGTGGGGAGGGGGTGGAGATGGGGGTTGGGGTGGGGGTGAGTGGGGGTGGGGAGGGGGGGAGGGGGTTGGGTGGGGGTGAGTGGGGGTGGGGAGGGGGGGAGATGGGGGTTGGGTGGGGGTGAGTGGGGGTGGGGAGGGGGTGGAGATGGGGGTTGGGGTGGGGATGAGTGGGGTTGGGGGGAGGGGGGGGTGGGGTTGGGAGTTGGGGTGGGGGTGGGGAGGGGGTGGAGATGGGGGTTGGGGTGGGGGTGAGTGGGGGGGAGGGTGGGGGAGATGGGGGAAAGGTTTAGTTTTAAACACAGCGAGTTGTTGTGATCTGGAAGGCGCTGCCCGAAAGGGCGTCGGAAGCAGATTCAATCGGCATTTTCAAAAAGGGGAAATCGGATAAATGCTCGAAGGGGGAACGTTGACAGGGAGAGAGAGGGAGGGAGGGGGAGGGATTAATTGGATCGCTCGCTCACAGGGCCGGCACGGGAAAGAGGGGCCGAATGACCTCTTCCCCCCAGCCGCACAGGTTCGATGGAGGTCACGTCTAGGCAGACGGAGTTAAACTGCGGGATGGGGAGACGAAGGCTTGGCCAATTCAGCCGAAATTCAGACGCAGAATGGTTGGTAGGAAATGGGCATTTGTAAAAGGTAATCGGGGCTCAGTCCATCCTCGGGCTGAAGTCAAAGGTCAACCGATCGCTTCCCTCTTCGTTAAACTCAGCGGACGATTCATGCAGGGACCAGGGCGTCGATACGGAGACAGGTGAGGGGTCAGGGGATTGAGAAACAGCACACGCTGGAAGGGCTGAATGGCCTCCTGCTGTTCCGACATTCCTCGGGGAGCTGGAACGAAGCACGGGGAGAGATTTCGCCCCCCCCCGAATCTGTTCATCCTGGACGCGTCTGGACAAACTGAAGAATGCCAAATTTCAGACCATCGCCACGAACTTTTTTAAATACTCGTTCACTGGGGTGTAGGTACACCCACGGCGCTGTTAGGGAGGGAGTTCCAGGATTTTGTCCGTGTGGTGTAGGTACACCCACGGCGCTGTTAGGGAGGGAGTTCCAGGATTTTGTCCGTGTGGTGTAGGTACACCCACGGCGCTGTTAGGGAGGGAGTTCCAGGATTTTGTCCCCTGTGGTGTAGGTACACCCATGGCGCTGTTAGGGAGGGAGTTCCAGGATTTTGTCCGTGTGGTGTAGGTACACCCACGGCGCTGTTAGGGAGGGAGTTCCAGGATTTTGTCCGTGTGGTGTAGGTACACCCACGGCGCTGTTAGGGAGGGAGTTCCAGGATTTTGTCCGTGTGGTGTAGGTACACCCACGGCGCTGTTAGGGAGGGAGTTCCAGGATTTTGTCCGTGTGGTGTAGGTACACCCACGGCGCTGTTAGGGAGGGAGTTCCAGGATTTTGTCCCGTGTGGTGTAGGTACACCCACGGCGCTGTTAGGGAGGGAGTTCCAGGATTTTGTCCCGTGTGGTGTAGGTACACCCACGGCTCACCCCCACTTTCTCGAGGGGCGATTAGGGATGGGGGGATGAACACTGGGGCCCAGCCAGCGACGCCCACAACCCGAGATTCAAGATAATTAACAATAGTAATTTTTTTTCAAAAACCACGTCTTCGGGAAACCCGGGGCCTTACCGTGATTGGTGAAGTGGGAGATGTGCCGGTTGATGGATACCCGGGCGCGGATTGAGAAAGACGCTAGGGCGCTGCTGAGGTAGTAGCCTGCAAGGAGAAAAAGGAGGAGAGTTGTCAGAGAGTGGGGGCATGGTGGACCCTCATGTTTGAGTAAGCACCCCCTCCCCTCTCCAAGCACCTCCACTCGGACCGGCGGCACCAGTAGCCAATCCCGCGGCTTTCGGCAAAGTGGCCCATGAAAAGGCTTCGGGGGAGAAGCCGAGCCTGACGAGGCGGAGGGGGGGATCGTCGCTGAAGGTTCCGGAACAGCCGTGGGTCGTTCGCTTAAAACCAGGCACTGACGGACGCCAAAACTATAGAGTCAGAGTGCGGAGAAGACGGACATCAATGCCGTCTGGACGATGAAGGCAACTGGTGTGAGGGGCGCTTTCGGCCATCTCCTGCCGCTGTGTTAATACAATTCAAATCCACTCCAACCGGGGTATCGGTTATTCAAAATATAAACCACCCCGAACCCCTCGATTAGATTCCAGTCTGTAACTCACTCCCGGGTATTTGTTATTCAAAATATAAACCACCCCGAACCCCTCGATTAGATTCCAGTCTGTAACTCACTCCCGGGTATTTGTTATTCAAAATATAAACCACCCCGAACCCCTCGATTAGATTCCAGTCTGTAACACACTCCCGGGTATCTGTTATTCTATATATAAACCACCCCGAACCCCTCGATTAGATTCCACTCTGTAACTCACTCCCGGGTATCTGTTATTCTATATATAAACCATCCCGAACCCCTCGATTAGATTCCACTCTGTAACTCACTCCCGGGTATCTGTTATTCTATATATAAATCACCCCGAACCCCTAGATTAGATTCCAGTCTGTAACTCACTCCCGGGTATCTGTTATACTATATATAAACCACCCTGAACCCCTCGATTAGATTCCAGTCTGTAACTCACTCCCGGGTATCTGTTTTTCTATTTATAAACCACCCTGAACCCTTCGATTAGATTGCAGTCTCTAACTCACCCCCGGGTATCTGTTATTCTATATATAAACCACCCCGAAACCCTCGATTAGATTCCAGTCAGTAACTCACTCCCGGGTATCTGTTATTCTATATATAAACCACCCTGAACCCCTCGATTAGATTCCAGTCTGTAACTCACTCCCGGGTATCTGTTATTCTATATATAAACCCCCCCCGAACCCCTCGATTAGATTCCAGTCTGTAACTCACTCCCGGGTATCTGTTATTCTATATATAAACCACCCCGAACCCCTCGATTAGATTCCAGTCTGTAACTCACTGCCAACTATCAGTTACTCTATATATAAACCCCTGAAATCCTCGATTAGATTCCAGTCTGTAACACACTCCCGGGTATCTGTTATTCTAAATATAAAACACCTCGAACCCCTCGATTAGATTCCAGTCTGTAACTCACTCCCGGGTATCTGTTATTCTAAATATAAAACACCTCGAACCCCTCGATTAGCTTCCAGTCTGTAACTCACTCCCGGGTATCTGTTATTCTATATATAAACCCCACCGAACCCCTCGATTAGATTCCAGCCTGTAACTCGCTCCCCGGGTATCTGTTATTCTATAAATAAACCACCCAGAACCCCTCGATTAGATTCCAGCCTGTAACTCACTCCCGGGTATCTGTTATTCTATATATAAACCACCCCGAACCCCTCGATTAGATTCCAGTCTGTAACTCACTCCCGGGTATCTGTTATTCTATATATAAACCACCCCGAACCCCTCGATTAGATTCCAGTCTGTAACTCACTCACGGGTATCTGTTATTCTATATATAAACCCCCCCGAACCCCTCGATTAGATTCCAGTCTGTAACTCACTCCCAGGTATCTATTATTTTATATATAAACCACCCGAAACCCTCGATTTGATTCCAGTCTGTAACTCACACCCGGGCATCTGTTATTTGAAAATATAAACCCTCACGAACACCTCGATTAGAGTCCACTCTGTAACTCACTCCCAGGTATCTGTTATTCTGTATATAAACCACCCCGAACCTCTCGATTAGATTCCAGTCTGTAACTCACTCCCGGGTATCTGTTATTCTATATATAAACTACCCCGTACCCCTCGATTAGGTTCCAGTCTGTAACTCACTCCCGGGTATCTGTTATTCTAAATATAAAACACCTCGAACCCCTCGATTAGATTCCAGTCTGTAACTCACTCCTGGGTATCTGCTAATCTATATATAAACCACCCCGTACCCCTCGATTAGATTCCAGTCTGTAACTCACTCCCAGGTATCTGATATTCTATATATAAACCACCCGAACCCCTCGATTATATTCCACTCTGTAACACACTTCCGGGTATCTGTAATTCCATATATAAACCACCCCGAACCTCTCGATTAGATTCCAGTCTGTAACTCACTCCCGGGTATCTGTTATTCTATATATAAACTACCCCGTACCCCTCGATTAGGTTCCAGTCTGTAACTCACTCCCGGGTATCTGTTATTCTAAATATAAAACACCTCGAACCCCTCGATTAGATTCCAGTCTGTAACTCACTCCTGGGTATCTGCTAATCTATATATAAACCACCCCGTACCCCTCGATTAGATTCCAGTCTGTAACTCACTCCCAGGTATCTGATATTCTATATATAAACCACCCGAACCCCTCGATTATATTCCACTCTGTAACACACTTCCGGGTATCTGTAATTCCATATATAAACCACCTCAAAACCCTCGATTGGATTCCAGGCCGTAACTCACTCCTGGGTATCTGTAATTCTATATATAAACCACCCCGAACCGTTCGATTACGTTCCAGTCTGTAACTCACTCCTGGGTATCTGTTATTCTATATATAAACCACACTGAACCCCTCGATTAGATTTCAGACTCTAACTCGCTCCCGGGAATCTGTTATTCTATATATAAACCACACTGAACCCCTCGATTAGATTTCAGACTCTAACTCGCTCCCGAGTATCTGTTAGTCTATATATAAACTAGCCCGAACCCCTCGATTAGATTCCAGTCTGTAACTCACACCTGGGTATCTATTATTCTATATATAAACCACCTCGAACCCCTCGATTAGAATCCAGTCTGTAACTCACTCCCGGGTATCTGTTATTCTATATATAAACCACCCCGAAACCCTCGATTAGATTCCAGACTGTAACCCACTCCCGGGTATCTGTTATTCTATATATAAACTATCCCGAACCCCTCGATAAGATTCCAGTCTGTAACTCACACCCGGGTATCTATTATTCTATATATAAACCACCTCGAACCCCTTGATTAGAATCCAGTCTGTAACTCACTCCCGGGTATCTGTTATTCTATGCATAAAACACACTGAACCCCTCGATTAGATTCCAGTCTGTAACTCACTCCCGGGTATCTGTTATTCTATATATAAACCACCCTGAAACCCTCGATTAGATTCCAGACTGTAACTCACTCCCGGGTGTCTGTTATTCTATATATAAACTACCCCGAACCCCTCGATTAGATTCCAGTCTGCAACTCATCCCGGGCATCTGTTATTGTATATATAAAACACCCCGAACCCCACGATTAGATTCCAGTATGTAACTCACTCCCGGGTACATGTTATACTATATAAAAACAAACCCGAAACCCTCGATTAGATTTCAGACTCTAACCCACACCCGGGATTCTTGTATTCTATATATAAACCACCCTGAACTCTTCGATTAGTTTCCAGTCTGTAACTCACTCCCGTCTAGCTGTTATTCTATATAAAAACCTCCCCGAACCCCTCGACTAGATTCCACTCAGTAACTCACTCCTGGGTATCTGTTATTCTAAAGGTAAATCACCCAGAACTGCTCGATTAGATTCCAGTCTGTAACTCACACCCGGGTATCTGCTATTCTATATATAAACCACTCCGAACCCCTCGATTAGATTCCAGCCTGTAACTCACTCCCAGTTATCTGTTATTCTATATTTAAACCACCCCGAATCTCTCGATTAGATTCCAGTCTGTAACTGACACCCGGGTATCTGGTATTCTATATATAAAACTCCCTGAACCCCTCGATTAGATTCCAGTCTGTAACTCACTCCTGGGTATCTGTTATTCTATATATAAACCACCCCGAACCCCTTGATAAGATTCCAATCTGTAACTCGCTCCCGGGTATCTGTTATTCTATATATAAACCAACCCGAACCACCCGATTAGATTCCAGTCTGCAACTCACTCCCGGGTATCTATTATTTTATATATAAACCACCCAGAACCCCTCGAGTTGATTCCAGTCTGTTACTCACACCCGGGTATCTATTATTCTATATATGAACCAGCTCGAACCCCTCGGTTAGATTCCAGTCTGTAACTCACTACTGGGTATCTGTTATTCTATATATAAACCACCCCGAACCCCTCGATTAGATTCCAGTCTGTAACGCAATCCCGGGTATCTTTTAGTCTATATATAAAACACCCCGAAGCCCTAGATGAGATACCAGTCTGTAACTCACTTCCGGGTAACTGTTATTCTATATATAAACCACCCCGAAACCCTCGATTAGATTCCAGTCTGTAACTCACTCCCGGGTATCTGTTATTCTATATATAAACCACTCTGAACCCCTCGATCAGATCCCAGTCTGTAACACAATTCCGTGTATCTGTTATTCTATATATAAACCAACCCGAACCCCTCGATTAGATTCCAGTCTGTAACTCACTCCCGGGTATCTGTCATTCTATATATAAACCACCCCGAACCCCTCGATTAGATTCCAGTGTGTAACTCACTCCCGGGTATCTGTTATTCTGCATATAAACCCCACTCAATTAGATTCCTGTCTTTAACTCACTCCCGGGTATCTGTTATTCTATATATAATCCCTCCGAACCCCTCGATTAGGTTCCAGTCTGTAACTCACTCCCGGGTATCTGTTATTCTATATATAATCCCTCCCAACCCCTCGATTAGGTTCCAGTCTGTAGCTCTCTACCGGGTGCCTGTTATTCTATATATAGATAACCCCAAATCTCTCAATTAATTTCCAGTCTGTAACTCACTCCCGGGTATCTGGTATTCTATATATAAACCACCCTGAACCCCTCGATTAGAGTCCAGTCTGTAACTCACTCCCGGGTATCTGGTATTCTATATATAAACCACCCTGAAACCCTCGATTAGATTCCAGTCTGTAACGCACCCCCGGGTATCTGTTAGTTTATGTATAAAACACCCCGAACCCCTCGATGAGATTCCAGTCTGTAACTCACTTCCGGGTAACTGTTATTCTATATCTAAACCACCCCGAAACCCTGGATTAGATTTCAGACTCTAACTGACTCCCGGGTATCTGTTATTCTATATATAAACTACTCCGAACCCCTCGAATAGATTCCAGTCTGTAACTCACTCCCGGGTATCTGTTATTCTATATATAAACCACACCGAACCCCTCGATTAGATTCCAGTGTGAAACTGACTCCCGGGTAATTGTTATTCTATATATAAACCCCCGAACCCCTCGATTAGATTCCAGTCTGTAACTCACTCCCGGGTATCTGTTAGTCTATATATAAAACAACCCGAACCCCTCGATGAGATTCCAGTCTGTAACTCACTTCCGGGTATCTGTTATTCTATATATAAACCACCCTGAAAACCTCGATTAGATTCCAGACTGTAACTCACTCCCGGGTGTCTGTTATTCTATATATAAACTACCCCGAACCCCTCGATTAGATTCCAGTCTGTAACTCACTCCCGGGTATCTGTTATTCTATATATAAACCAACCCGAACACCTCGATTAGATTCCAGTGTGAAACTGACTCCCGGGTATCTGTTATTCTATATATAAACCACCCCGAAACCCTCGATTAGATTCCAGTCTGTAACTCACTCCCGGGTATCTGTTATTCTACATATAAACCACCCCGAAACCCTCGATTAGATTCCAGTCTTAACTCACTCCCGGGTAACTGTTATTCTATATATAAATCACCCCAAACCACTCGATTAGATTTGAGTCTGTAACTCAATTCCGGGTATCTGTTATTCTATATATAAACCAGCCCGAACCCTTCGATTTGATTCCAGTCTGTGACTCACTTCTGGGTATCTGTTATTCTATATATAAACCCCCCGCACTCCTCGATTAGATTCCAGTCTGTAACTCACTCCCGGTTATCTGTTGTTCTATATATAAACCACCCCGAACCCCTCGATTAGATTCCAGTCTGTGACTCACTTCTGGGTATCTGTTATTCTATATATAAACCACCCCGAACCCCTCGATTGGATTCCAGTCTGTAACTCACACCCGGGTATCTGTTATTCTATATATAAACTACCCTGAACCCCTCGATTAGATTGCAGTCTGTAACTCACTCCCGGGTATCTGTTAGTCAAGATGTGAACCATCCCGAACCCCTCGATTAGATTCCACTCAGTAAATCACGCCTGGGTATCTGTTATTCTATAGGTAAATCACCCAGAACTCCTCGATTATATTCCAGTATGTAACTCACTCCCGGGTATCTGTTATACTATATATAATCCACCCTGTACCCCTCGAATAGATTCCAGTCCGTAGATCACTCCCGGGTATCCGCTATTCTATACATAAACCACCCTGAACCCCTCGATTAGATCCCAGTCTGTAACTCACACCCAGGAATCTGCTGTTCTATATATAAACCACACAGAAACCCTCGATTAGATTCCAGTCTGTAACTCACTCCCGGGTATCTGTTATTCTATATATAAACCACCCCGAAACCCTCGATTAGATTCCAGTCTGTAACTCACTCCCGGGTATCTGTTATTCTATATATAAACCACCCTGAACCCCTCGATTAGATTCCAGTCTGTAACTCACTCCCGGGTATCTGTTATTCTATATATAAACCACCCCGAACCCCTCGATTAGATTCCAGTCTGTAACTCACTGCCAACTATCAGTTACTCTATATATAAACCACCTGAAACCCTCGATTAGATTCCAGTCTGTAACTCACTCCCGGGTATCTGTTATTCTAAATATAAAACACCTCGACCCCCTCGATTAGATTCCAGTCTGTAACTCACTCCCGGGTATCTGTTATTCTATATATAAACCCCCCCGAACCCCTCGATTAGATTCCAGCCTGTAACTCGCTCCCGGGTATCTGTTATTCTATAAATAAACCACCCAGAACCCCTCGATTAGATTCCAGCCTGTAACTCACTCCCGGGTATCTGTTATTCTATATATAAACCACCCAAAACCCCTCGATTAGATTCCAGTCTGTAACTCACTCCCGGGTATCTGTTATTCTATATATAAACCACCCCGAACCCCTCGATTAGATTCCAGTCTGTAACTCACTCCCGGGTATCTGTTATTCTATATATAAACCCCCCCCGAACCCCTAGATTAGATTCCAGTCTGTAACTCACTCCCGGGTATCTGTTATTCTATATATAAACCCCCCCCGAACCCCTAGATTAGATTCCAGTCTGTAACTCACTCCCGGGTATCTATTATTTTATATATAAACCACCCCGAACCCATTGATTTGATTCCAGTCTGTAACTCACACCCGGGCATCTGTTATTTGAAAATATAAACCATCACGAACACCTCGATTAGAGTCCACTCTGTAACTCACTCCCAGGTATCTGTTATTCTAAATATAAAACACCTCGAACCCCTCGATTAGATTCCAGTCTGTAACTCACTCCTGGGTATCTGTTATTCTAAATATAAAACACCTCGAACCCCTCGATTAGATTCCAGTCTGTAACTCACTCCTGGGTATCTGTTATTCTATATATAAACCACCTCGAACCCCTCGATTAGATTCCAGTCTGTAACTCACTCCTGGGTATCTGTTATTCTATATATAAACCACCTCGAACCCCTCGATTAGATTCCAGTCTGTAACGCACTCCTGGGTATCTGCTAATCTATATATAAACCACCCCGTACCCCTCGATTAGATTCCAGTCTGTAACTCACTCCCAGGTATCTGATATTCTATATATAAACCACCCGAACCCCTCGATTATATTCCACTCTGTAACACACTTCCGGGTATCTGTAATTCCATATATAAACCACCCCAAAACCCTCGATTGGATTCCAGGCCGTAACTCACTCCCGGGTATCTGTTATTCTAAATATAAACAACCCCGTACCCCTCGATTAGATTCCAGCATGTAACTCACTCCTGGGTATCTGTTATTCTATATATAAACCACACTGAACCCCTCGATTAGATTTCAGACTCTAACTCGCTCCCGGGAATCTGTTATTCTATATATAAACCACACTGAACCCCTCGATTAGATTTCAGACTCTAACTCGCTCCCGAGTATCTGTTAGTCTATATATAAACTAGCCCGAAGCCCTCGATTAGATTCCAGTCTGTAACTCACACCCGGGTATCTATTATTCTATATATAAACCACCTCGAACCCCTCGATTAGAATCCAGTCTGTAACTCACTCCCGGGTATCTGTTATTCTATATATAAACCACCCCGAAACCCTCGATTAGATTCCAGACTGTAACCCACTCCCGGGTATCTGTTATTCTATATATAAACTATCCCGAACCCCTCGATAAGATTCCAGTCTGTAACTCACACCCGGGTATCTATTATTCTATATATAAACCACCTCGAACCCCTTGATTAGAATCCAGTCTGTAACTCACTCCCGGGTATCTGTTATTCTATGCATAAAACACACCGAACCCCTCGATTAGATTCCAGTCTGTAACTCACTCACGGGTATCTGTTATTCTATATATAAACCACCTCGAACCCCTTGATTAGAATCCAGTCTGTAACTCACTCCCGGGTATCTGTTATTCTATGCATAAAACACACCGAACCCCTCGATTAGATTCCAGTCTGTAACTCACTCCCGGGTGTCTGTTATTCTATATATAAACCACCCTGAAAACCTCGATTAGATTCCAGACTGTAACTCACTCCCGGGTGTCTGTTATTCTATATATAAACTACCCCGAACCCCTCGATTAGATTCCAGTCTGCAACTCATCCCGGGTATCTGTTATTGTATATATAAAACACCCCGAACCCCACGATTAGATTCCAGTATGTAACTCACTCCCGGGTACCTGTTATACTATATATAAACAAACCCGAAACCCTCGATTAGATTTCAGACTCTAACCCACACCCGGGTATCTTGTATTCTATATATAAATCACCCTGAACTCTTCGATTAGTTTCCAGTCTGTAACTCACTCCCGTCTAGCTGTTATTCTATATAAAAACCTCCCCGAACCCCTCGACTAGATTCCACTCAGTAACTCACTCCTGGGTATATGTTATTCTAAAGGTAAATCACCCAGAACTGCTCGATTACATTCCAGTCTGTAACTCACAACCGGGTATCTGCTATTCTATATATAAACCACCCCGAACCCCTCGATAAGATTCCAATCTGTAACTCGCTCCCGGGTATCTGTTATTCAATATATAAACCAACCCGAACCACCCGATTAGATTCCAGTCTGTAACTCACTCCCGGGTATCTATTATTTTATATATAAACCACCCAGAACCCCTCGATTTGATTCCAGTCTGTTACTCACTCCCGGGTATCTGTTATTCTATATATAAACTATCCCGAAACCCTCGATTAGATTCCAGTCTGTAACTCACACCCGGGTATCTATTATTCTATATATGAACCAGCTCGAACCCCTTTATTAGATTCCAGTCTGTAACTCACTCCTGGGTATCTGTTATTCTATATATAAACCACTCCGAACCCCTCGATTAGATTCCAGTCTGTAACGCAATCCCGGGTATCTTTTAGTCTATATATAAAACACCCCGAACCCCTCGATTAGATTCCAGTCTGTAACTCACTCCCGGGTATCTGTTATTCTATATATAAACCACCCTGAACCCCTCGATCAGATCCCAGTCTGTAACACAATTCCGTGTATCTGTTATTCTATATATAAACCAGCCCGAACCCCTCGATTAGATTCCAGTCTGTAACTCACTCCCGGGTATCTGTCATTCTATATATAAACCACCCCGAACCCCTCGATTAGATTCCAGTCTGTAACTCACTCCCGGGTATCTGTTATTCTGTATATAAACCCCCCCCCAAACCCCTCGATTAGATTCCAGTGTGTAACTCACTCCCGGGTATCTGTTATTCTGCATATAAACCCCACTCAATTAGATTCCTGTCTGTAACTCACTCCCGGGTATCTGTTATTCTATATATAATCCCTCCGAACCCCTCGATTAGGTTCCAGTCTGTAACTCACTCCCGGGTATCTGATATTCTATATATAATCCCTCCCAACCCGTCGATTAGGTTCCAGTCTGTAGCTCTCTCCCGGGTATCTGTTATTCTATATATAATCCCTCCGAACCCCTCGATTAGGTTCCAGTCTGTAACTCACTCCCGGGTATCTGATATTCTATATATAATCCCTCCCAACCCGTCGATTAGGTTCCAGTCTGTAGCTCTCTCCCGGGTGCCTGTTATTCTACATATAGATAACCCCAAATCTCTCAATTAATTTCCAGTCTGTAACTCACTCCCGGGTATCTGTTATTCTATATATATAACACCCCGAACTCCTCGATTAGAGTCCAGTCTGTAACTCACTCCCGGGTATCTGGTATTCTATATATAAACCACCCTGAACCCCTCGATTAGATTCCAGTCTGTAACGCACCCCCGGGTATCTGTTAGTTTATATATAAAACACCCCGAACCCCTCGATGAGATTCCAGTCTGTAACTCACTTCCGGGTAACTGTTATTCTATATCTAAACCACCCCGAAACCCTCGATTAGATTTCAGACTCTAACTCAATCCCGGGTATCTGTAATTTTATATATCAACTACCCCGAACACCTCGATTAGATTCCAGTCTGTAACTCACTCCCGGGTATCTGTTATTCTATATATAAACCAACCCGAACACCTCGATTAGATTCCAGTGTGAAACTGACTCCCGGGTATCTGTTATTCTATATATAAACCACCCCGAAACCCTCGATTAGATTCCAGTCTGTAACTCACTCCCGGGTATCTGTTATTCTACATGTAAACCACCCCGAGACCCTCGATTAGATTCCAGTCTTAACTCACTCCCGGGTAACTGTTATTCTATATATAAATCACCCCAAACCACTCGATTAGATTTGAGTCTGTAACTCAATTCCGGGTATCTGTTATTCTATATATAAACCAGCCCGAACCCTTCGATTAGATTCCAGTCTGTGACTCACTTCTGGGTATCTGTTATTCTATATATAAACCACCCCGAACCCCTCGATTGGATTCCAGTCTGTAACTCACACCCGGGTATCTGTTATTCTATATATAAACTACCCTGAACTCCTTGATTAGATTGCAGTCTGTAACTCACTCCCGGGTATCTGTTAGTCAAGATGTGAACCATCCCGAACCCCTCGATTAGATTCCACTCAGTAAATCACTCCTGGGTATCTGTTATTCTATAGGTAAATCACCCAGAACTCCTCGATTATATTCCAGTATGTTACTCACTCCCGGGTATCTGTTATACTATATATAATCCACCATGTACCCCTCGAATAGATTCCAGTCCGTAGATCACTCCCGGGTATCCGCTATTCTATACATAAACCACCCTGAACCCCTCGATTAGATCCCAGTCTGTAACTCACTCCCGGGTATCTGTTATTCTATATATAAACCACACAGAAACGCTCGATTAGATTCCAGTCTGTAACACACTCCTGGGTATCTGTTATTCTATATATAAACCACCCAAATCCCTCGATTAGATTCCAGTCTGTAACTCACTCTCGGGTATCTCTTATTCTGTATATAAACCATCCTGAACCCCTCGATTAGATTCCAGTCCGTACATCACTCCCAGGCATCCGCTATTCTATATATAAAACACCCCGAAACCCACGATTAGATTCCAGTATGTAACTCACTCCCGGGTACCTGTTATACTATATATAAACAAACCCGAAACCCTCGATTAGATTTCAGACTCTAACCCACACCCGGGATTCTTGTATTCTATATATAAACCACCCTGAACTCTTCGATTAGTTTCCAGTCTGTAACTCACTCCCGTCTAGCTGTTATTCTATATAAAAACCTCCCCGAACCCCTCGACTAGATTCCACTCAGTAACTCACTCCTGGGTATCTGTTATTCTAAAGGTAAATCACCCAGAACTGCTCGATTAGATTCCAGTCTGTAACTCACACCCGGGTATCTGCTATTCTATATATAAACCACTCCGAACCCCTCGATTAGATTCCAGCCTGTAACTCACTCCCAGTTATCTGTTATTGTATATTTAAACCACCCCGAATCTCTCGATTAGATTCCAGTCTGTAACTGACACCCGGGTATCTGGTATTGTATATATAAAACACCCTGAACCCCTCGATTAGATTCCAGTCTGTAACTCACTCCTGGGTATCTGTTATTCTATATATAAACAACCCCGAACCCCTCGATAAGATTCCAATCTGTAACTCGCTCCCGGGTATCTGTTATTCAATATATAAACCAACCCGAACCACCCGATTAGATTCCAGTCTGTAACTCACTCCCGGGTATCTGTTAGTCAAGATGTGAACCATCCCGAACCCCTCGATTAGATTCCACTCAGTAACTCACTCCTGGGTATATGTTATTCTAAAGGTAAATCACCCAGAACTGCTCGATTACATTCCAGTCTGTAACTCACAACCGGGTATCTGCTATTCTATATATAAACCACCCCGAACCCCTCGATAAGATTCCAATCTGTAACTCGCTCCCGGGTATCTGTTATTCAATATATAAACCAACCCGAACCACCCGATTAGATTCCAGTCTGTAACTCACTCCCGGGTATCTATTATTTTATATATAAACCACCCAGAACCCCTCGATTTGATTCCAGTCTGTTACTCACTCCCGGGTATCTGTTATTCTATATATAAACTATCCCGAAACCCTCGATTAGATTCCAGTCTGTAACTCACACCCGGGTATCTATTATTCTATATATGAACCAGCTCGAACCCCTTTATTAGATTCCAGTCTGTAACTCACTCCTGGGTATCTGTTATTCTATATATAAACCACTCCGAACCCCTCGATTAGATTCCAGTCTGTAACGCAATCCCGGGTATCTTTTAGTCTATATATAAAACACCCCGAACCCCTCGATTAGATTCCAGTCTGTAACTCACTCCCGGGTATCTGTTATTCTATATATAAACCACCCTGAACCCCTCGATCAGATCCCAGTCTGTAACACAATTCCGTGTATCTGTTATTCTATATATAAACCAGCCCGAACCCCTCGATTAGATTCCAGTCTGTAACTCACTCCCGGGTATCTGTCATTCTATATATAAACCACCCCGAACCCCTCGATTAGATTCCAGTGTGTAACTCACTCCCGGGTATCTGTTATTCTGCATATAAACCCCACTCAATTAGATTCCTGTCTGTAACTCACTCCCGGGTATCTGTTATTCTATATATAATCCCTCCGAACCCCTCGATTAGGTTCCAGTCTGTAACTCACTCCCGGGTATCTGTTATTCTATATATAATCCCTCCCAACCCGTCGATTAGGTTCCAGTCTGTAGCTCTCTCCCGGGTGCCTGTTATTCTACATATAGATAACCCCAAATCTCTCAATTAATTTCCAGTCTGTAACTCACTCCCGGGTATCTGTTATTCTATATATATAACACCCCGAACTCCTCGATTAGAGTCCAGTCTGTAACTCACTCCCGGGTATCTGGTATTCTATATATAAACCACCCTGAACCCCTCGATTAGATTCCAGTCTGTAACGCACCCCCGGGTATCTGTTAGTTTATATATAAAACACCCCGAACCCCTCGATGAGATTCCAGTCTGTAACTCACTTCCGGGTAACTGTTATTCTATATCTAAACCACCCCGAAACCCTCGATTAGATTTCAGACTCTAACTCAATCCCGGGTATCTGTAATTTTATATATCAACTACCCCGAACACCTCGATTAGATTCCAGTCTGTAACTCACTCCCGGGTATCTGTTATTCTATATATAAACCAACCCGAACACCTCGATTAGATTCCAGTGTGAAACTGACTCCCGGGTATCTGTTATTCTATATATAAACCACCCCGAAACCCTCGATTAGATTCCAGTCTGTAACTCACTCCCGGGTATCTGTTATTCTACATGTAAACCACCCCGAGACCCTCGATTAGATTCCAGTCTTAACTCACTCCCGGGTAACTGTTATTCTATATATAAATCACCCCAAACCACTCGATTAGATTTGAGTCTGTAACTCAATTCCGGGTATCTGTTATTCTATATATAAACCAGCCCGAACCCTTCGATTAGATTCCAGTCTGTGACTCACTTCTGGGTATCTGTTATTCTATATATAAACCACCCCGAACCCCTCGATTGGATTCCAGTCTGTAACTCACACCCGGGTATCTGTTATTCTATATATAAACTACCCTGAACTCCTTGATTAGATTGCAGTCTGTAACTCACTCCCGGGTATCTGTTAGTCAAGATGTGAACCATCCCGAACCCCTCGATTAGATTCCACTCAGTAAATCACTCCTGGGTATCTGTTATTCTATAGGTAAATCACCCAGAACTCCTCGATTATATTCCAGTATGTTACTCACTCCCGGGTATCTGTTATACTATATATAATCCACCATGTACCCCTCGAATAGATTCCAGTCCGTAGATCACTCCCGGGTATCCGCTATTCTATACATAAACCACCCTGAACCCCTCGATTAGATCCCAGTCTGTAACTCACTCCCGGGTATCTGTTATTCTATATATAAACCACACAGAAACGCTCGATTAGATTCCAGTCTGTAACACACTCCTGGGTATCTGTTATTCTATATATAAACCACCCAAATCCCTCGATTAGATTCCAGTCTGTAACTCACTCTCGGGTATCTCTTATTCTGTATATAAACCATCCTGAACCCCTCGATTAGATTCCAGTCCGTACATCACTCCCAGGCATCCGCTATTCTATATATAAAACACCCCGAAACCCACGATTAGATTCCAGTATGTAACTCACTCCCGGGTACCTGTTATACTATATATAAACAAACCCGAAACCCTCGATTAGATTTCAGACTCTAACCCACACCCGGGATTCTTGTATTCTATATATAAACCACCCTGAACTCTTCGATTAGTTTCCAGTCTGTAACTCACTCCCGTCTAGCTGTTATTCTATATAAAAACCTCCCCGAACCCCTCGACTAGATTCCACTCAGTAACTCACTCCTGGGTATCTGTTATTCTAAATATAAAACACCTCGAACCCCTCGATTAGATTCCAGTCTGTAACTCACTCCTGGGTATCTGTTATTCTATATATAAACCACCTCGAACCCCTCGATTAGATTCCAGTCTGTAACTCACTCCTGGGTATCTGTTATTCTATATATAAACCACCTCGAACCCCTCGATTAGATTCCAGTCTGTAACGCACTCCTGGGTATCTGCTAATCTATATATAAACCACCCCGTACCCCTCGATTAGATTCCAGTCTGTAACTCACTCCCAGGTATCTGATATTCTATATATAAACCACCCGAACCCCTCGATTATATTCCACTCTGTAACACACTTCCGGGTATCTGTAATTCCATATATAAACCACCCCAAAACCCTCGATTGGATTCCAGGCCGTAACTCACTCCCGGGTATCTGTTATTCTAAATATAAACAACCCCGTACCCCTCGATTAGATTCCAGCATGTAACTCACTCCTGGGTATCTGTTATTCTATATATAAACCACACTGAACCCCTCGATTAGATTTCAGACTCTAACTCGCTCCCGGGAATCTGTTATTCTATATATAAACCACACTGAACCCCTCGATTAGATTTCAGACTCTAACTCGCTCCCGAGTATCTGTTAGTCTATATATAAACTAGCCCGAAGCCCTCGATTAGATTCCAGTCTGTAACTCACACCCGGGTATCTATTATTCTATATATAAACCACCTCGAACCCCTCGATTAGAATCCAGTCTGTAACTCACTCCCGGGTATCTGTTATTCTATATATAAACCACCCCGAAACCCTCGATTAGATTCCAGACTGTAACCCACTCCCGGGTATCTGTTATTCTATATATAAACTATCCCGAACCCCTCGATAAGATTCCAGTCTGTAACTCACACCCGGGTATCTATTATTCTATATATAAACCACCTCGAACCCCTTGATTAGAATCCAGTCTGTAACTCACTCCCGGGTATCTGTTATTCTATGCATAAAACACACCGAACCCCTCGATTAGATTCCAGTCTGTAACTCACTCACGGGTATCTGTTATTCTATATATAAACCACCTCGAACCCCTTGATTAGAATCCAGTCTGTAACTCACTCCCGGGTATCTGTTATTCTATGCATAAAACACACCGAACCCCTCGATTAGATTCCAGTCTGTAACTCACTCCCGGGTGTCTGTTATTCTATATATAAACCACCCTGAAAACCTCGATTAGATTCCAGACTGTAACTCACTCCCGGGTGTCTGTTATTCTATATATAAACTACCCCGAACCCCTCGATTAGATTCCAGTCTGCAACTCATCCCGGGTATCTGTTATTGTATATATAAAACACCCCGAACCCCACGATTAGATTCCAGTATGTAACTCACTCCCGGGTACCTGTTATACTATATATAAACAAACCCGAAACCCTCGATTAGATTTCAGACTCTAACCCACACCCGGGTATCTTGTATTCTATATATAAATCACCCTGAACTCTTCGATTAGTTTCCAGTCTGTAACTCACTCCCGTCTAGCTGTTATTCTATATAAAAACCTCCCCGAACCCCTCGACTAGATTCCACTCAGTAACTCACTCCTGGGTATATGTTATTCTAAAGGTAAATCACCCAGAACTGCTCGATTACATTCCAGTCTGTAACTCACAACCGGGTATCTGCTATTCTATATATAAACCACCCCGAACCCCTCGATAAGATTCCAATCTGTAACTCGCTCCCGGGTATCTGTTATTCAATATATAAACCAACCCGAACCACCCGATTAGATTCCAGTCTGTAACTCACTCCCGGGTATCTATTATTTTATATATAAACCACCCAGAACCCCTCGATTTGATTCCAGTCTGTTACTCACTCCCGGGTATCTGTTATTCTATATATAAACTATCCCGAAACCCTCGATTAGATTCCAGTCTGTAACTCACACCCGGGTATCTATTATTCTATATATGAACCAGCTCGAACCCCTTTATTAGATTCCAGTCTGTAACTCACTCCTGGGTATCTGTTATTCTATATATAAACCACTCCGAACCCCTCGATTAGATTCCAGTCTGTAACGCAATCCCGGGTATCTTTTAGTCTATATATAAAACACCCCGAACCCCTCGATTAGATTCCAGTCTGTAACTCACTCCCGGGTATCTGTTATTCTATATATAAACCACCCTGAACCCCTCGATCAGATCCCAGTCTGTAACACAATTCCGTGTATCTGTTATTCTATATATAAACCAGCCCGAACCCCTCGATTAGATTCCAGTCTGTAACTCACTCCCGGGTATCTGTCATTCTATATATAAACCACCCCGAACCCCTCGATTAGATTCCAGTCTGTAACTCACTCCCGGGTATCTGTTATTCTGTATATAAACCCCCCCCCAAACCCCTCGATTAGATTCCAGTGTGTAACTCACTCCCGGGTATCTGTTATTCTGCATATAAACCCCACTCAATTAGATTCCTGTCTGTAACTCACTCCCGGGTATCTGTTATTCTATATATAATCCCTCCGAACCCCTCGATTAGGTTCCAGTCTGTAACTCACTCCCGGGTATCTGATATTCTATATATAATCCCTCCCAACCCGTCGATTAGGTTCCAGTCTGTAGCTCTCTCCCGGGTATCTGTTATTCTATATATAATCCCTCCGAACCCCTCGATTAGGTTCCAGTCTGTAACTCACTCCCGGGTATCTGATATTCTATATATAATCCCTCCCAACCCGTCGATTAGGTTCCAGTCTGTAGCTCTCTCCCGGGTGCCTGTTATTCTACATATAGATAACCCCAAATCTCTCAATTAATTTCCAGTCTGTAACTCACTCCCGGGTATCTGTTATTCTATATATATAACACCCCGAACTCCTCGATTAGAGTCCAGTCTGTAACTCACTCCCGGGTATCTGGTATTCTATATATAAACCACCCTGAACCCCTCGATTAGATTCCAGTCTGTAACGCACCCCCGGGTATCTGTTAGTTTATATATAAAACACCCCGAACCCCTCGATGAGATTCCAGTCTGTAACTCACTTCCGGGTAACTGTTATTCTATATCTAAACCACCCCGAAACCCTCGATTAGATTTCAGACTCTAACTCAATCCCGGGTATCTGTAATTTTATATATCAACTACCCCGAACACCTCGATTAGATTCCAGTCTGTAACTCACTCCCGGGTATCTGTTATTCTATATATAAACCAACCCGAACACCTCGATTAGATTCCAGTGTGAAACTGACTCCCGGGTATCTGTTATTCTATATATAAACCACCCCGAAACCCTCGATTAGATTCCAGTCTGTAACTCACTCCCGGGTATCTGTTATTCTACATGTAAACCACCCCGAGACCCTCGATTAGATTCCAGTCTTAACTCACTCCCGGGTAACTGTTATTCTATATATAAATCACCCCAAACCACTCGATTAGATTTGAGTCTGTAACTCAATTCCGGGTATCTGTTATTCTATATATAAACCAGCCCGAACCCTTCGATTAGATTCCAGTCTGTGACTCACTTCTGGGTATCTGTTATTCTATATATAAACCACCCCGAACCCCTCGATTGGATTCCAGTCTGTAACTCACACCCGGGTATCTGTTATTCTATATATAAACTACCCTGAACTCCTTGATTAGATTGCAGTCTGTAACTCACTCCCGGGTATCTGTTAGTCAAGATGTGAACCATCCCGAACCCCTCGATTAGATTCCACTCAGTAAATCACTCCTGGGTATCTGTTATTCTATAGGTAAATCACCCAGAACTCCTCGATTATATTCCAGTATGTTACTCACTCCCGGGTATCTGTTATACTATATATAATCCACCATGTACCCCTCGAATAGATTCCAGTCCGTAGATCACTCCCGGGTATCCGCTATTCTATACATAAACCACCCTGAACCCCTCGATTAGATCCCAGTCTGTAACTCACTCCCGGGTATCTGTTATTCTATATATAAACCACACAGAAACGCTCGATTAGATTCCAGTCTGTAACACACTCCTGGGTATCTGTTATTCTATATATAAACCACCCAAATCCCTCGATTAGATTCCAGTCTGTAACTCACTCTCGGGTATCTCTTATTCTGTATATAAACCATCCTGAACCCCTCGATTAGATTCCAGTCCGTACATCACTCCCAGGCATCCGCTATTCTATATATAAAACACCCCGAAACCCACGATTAGATTCCAGTATGTAACTCACTCCCGGGTACCTGTTATACTATATATAAACAAACCCGAAACCCTCGATTAGATTTCAGACTCTAACCCACACCCGGGATTCTTGTATTCTATATATAAACCACCCTGAACTCTTCGATTAGTTTCCAGTCTGTAACTCACTCCCGTCTAGCTGTTATTCTATATAAAAACCTCCCCGAACCCCTCGACTAGATTCCACTCAGTAACTCACTCCTGGGTATCTGTTATTCTAAAGGTAAATCACCCAGAACTGCTCGATTAGATTCCAGTCTGTAACTCACACCCGGGTATCTGCTATTCTATATATAAACCACTCCGAACCCCTCGATTAGATTCCAGCCTGTAACTCACTCCCAGTTATCTGTTATTGTATATTTAAACCACCCCGAATCTCTCGATTAGATTCCAGTCTGTAACTGACACCCGGGTATCTGGTATTGTATATATAAAACACCCTGAACCCCTCGATTAGATTCCAGTCTGTAACTCACTCCTGGGTATCTGTTATTCTATATATAAACAACCCCGAACCCCTCGATAAGATTCCAATCTGTAACTCGCTCCCGGGTATCTGTTATTCAATATATAAACCAACCCGAACCACCCGATTAGATTCCAGTCTGTAACTCACTCCCGGGTATCTGTTAGTCAAGATGTGAACCATCCCGAACCCCTCGATTAGATTCCACTCAGTAACTCACTCCTGGGTATATGTTATTCTAAAGGTAAATCACCCAGAACTGCTCGATTACATTCCAGTCTGTAACTCACAACCGGGTATCTGCTATTCTATATATAAACCACCCCGAACCCCTCGATAAGATTCCAATCTGTAACTCGCTCCCGGGTATCTGTTATTCAATATATAAACCAACCCGAACCACCCGATTAGATTCCAGTCTGTAACTCACTCCCGGGTATCTATTATTTTATATATAAACCACCCAGAACCCCTCGATTTGATTCCAGTCTGTTACTCACTCCCGGGTATCTGTTATTCTATATATAAACTATCCCGAAACCCTCGATTAGATTCCAGTCTGTAACTCACACCCGGGTATCTATTATTCTATATATGAACCAGCTCGAACCCCTTTATTAGATTCCAGTCTGTAACTCACTCCTGGGTATCTGTTATTCTATATATAAACCACTCCGAACCCCTCGATTAGATTCCAGTCTGTAACGCAATCCCGGGTATCTTTTAGTCTATATATAAAACACCCCGAACCCCTCGATTAGATTCCAGTCTGTAACTCACTCCCGGGTATCTGTTATTCTATATATAAACCACCCTGAACCCCTCGATCAGATCCCAGTCTGTAACACAATTCCGTGTATCTGTTATTCTATATATAAACCAGCCCGAACCCCTCGATTAGATTCCAGTCTGTAACTCACTCCCGGGTATCTGTCATTCTATATATAAACCACCCCGAACCCCTCGATTAGATTCCAGTGTGTAACTCACTCCCGGGTATCTGTTATTCTGCATATAAACCCCACTCAATTAGATTCCTGTCTGTAACTCACTCCCGGGTATCTGTTATTCTATATATAATCCCTCCGAACCCCTCGATTAGGTTCCAGTCTGTAACTCACTCCCGGGTATCTGTTATTCTATATATAATCCCTCCCAACCCGTCGATTAGGTTCCAGTCTGTAGCTCTCTCCCGGGTGCCTGTTATTCTACATATAGATAACCCCAAATCTCTCAATTAATTTCCAGTCTGTAACTCACTCCCGGGTATCTGTTATTCTATATATATAACACCCCGAACTCCTCGATTAGAGTCCAGTCTGTAACTCACTCCCGGGTATCTGGTATTCTATATATAAACCACCCTGAACCCCTCGATTAGATTCCAGTCTGTAACGCACCCCCGGGTATCTGTTAGTTTATATATAAAACACCCCGAACCCCTCGATGAGATTCCAGTCTGTAACTCACTTCCGGGTAACTGTTATTCTATATCTAAACCACCCCGAAACCCTCGATTAGATTTCAGACTCTAACTCAATCCCGGGTATCTGTAATTTTATATATCAACTACCCCGAACACCTCGATTAGATTCCAGTCTGTAACTCACTCCCGGGTATCTGTTATTCTATATATAAACCAACCCGAACACCTCGATTAGATTCCAGTGTGAAACTGACTCCCGGGTATCTGTTATTCTATATATAAACCACCCCGAAACCCTCGATTAGATTCCAGTCTGTAACTCACTCCCGGGTATCTGTTATTCTACATGTAAACCACCCCGAGACCCTCGATTAGATTCCAGTCTTAACTCACTCCCGGGTAACTGTTATTCTATATATAAATCACCCCAAACCACTCGATTAGATTTGAGTCTGTAACTCAATTCCGGGTATCTGTTATTCTATATATAAACCAGCCCGAACCCTTCGATTAGATTCCAGTCTGTGACTCACTTCTGGGTATCTGTTATTCTATATATAAACCACCCCGAACCCCTCGATTGGATTCCAGTCTGTAACTCACACCCGGGTATCTGTTATTCTATATATAAACTACCCTGAACTCCTTGATTAGATTGCAGTCTGTAACTCACTCCCGGGTATCTGTTAGTCAAGATGTGAACCATCCCGAACCCCTCGATTAGATTCCACTCAGTAAATCACTCCTGGGTATCTGTTATTCTATAGGTAAATCACCCAGAACTCCTCGATTATATTCCAGTATGTTACTCACTCCCGGGTATCTGTTATACTATATATAATCCACCATGTACCCCTCGAATAGATTCCAGTCCGTAGATCACTCCCGGGTATCCGCTATTCTATACATAAACCACCCTGAACCCCTCGATTAGATCCCAGTCTGTAACTCACTCCCGGGTATCTGTTATTCTATATATAAACCACACAGAAACGCTCGATTAGATTCCAGTCTGTAACACACTCCTGGGTATCTGTTATTCTATATATAAACCACCCAAATCCCTCGATTAGATTCCAGTCTGTAACTCACTCTCGGGTATCTCTTATTCTGTATATAAACCATCCTGAACCCCTCGATTAGATTCCAGTCCGTACATCACTCCCAGGCATCCGCTATTCTATATATAAAACACCCCGAAACCCACGATTAGATTCCAGTATGTAACTCACTCCCGGGTACCTGTTATACTATATATAAACAAACCCGAAACCCTCGATTAGATTTCAGACTCTAACCCACACCCGGGATTCTTGTATTCTATATATAAACCACCCTGAACTCTTCGATTAGTTTCCAGTCTGTAACTCACTCCCGTCTAGCTGTTATTCTATATAAAAACCTCCCCGAACCCCTCGACTAGATTCCACTCAGTAACTCACTCCTGGGTATCTGTTATTCTAAAGGTAAATCACCCAGAACTGCTCGATTAGATTCCAGTCTGTAACTCACACCCGGGTATCTGCTATTCTATATATAAACCACTCCGAACCCCTCGATTAGATTCCAGCCTGTAACTCACTCCCAGTTATCTGTTATTGTATATTTAAACCACCCCGAATCTCTCGATTAGATTCCAGTCTGTAACTGACACCCGGGTATCTGGTACTGTATATATAAAACACCCTGAACCCCTCGATTAGATTCCAGTCTGTAACTCACTCCTGGGTATCTGTTATTCTATATATAAACAACCCCGAACCCCTCGATAAGATTCCAATCTGTAACTCGCTCCCGGGTATCTGTTATTCAATATATAAACCAACCCGAACCACCCGATTAGATTCCAGTCTGTAACTCACTCCCGGGTATCTGTTAGTCAAGATGTGAACCATCCCGAACCCCTCGATTAGATTCCACTCAGTAAATCACTCCTGGGTATCTGTTATTCTATAGGTAAATCACCCAGAACCCCTCGATTAGATTCCAGTCCGTAACTCACTCCCGGGTATCTGTTATACTATATATAATCCACCCTGTACCCCTCGAATAGATTCCAGTCCGTAGATCACTCCCGGGTATCCGCTATTCTATACATAAACCACCCTGAACCCCTCGATTAGATTCCAGTCTGTAACTCACTCCCGGGTATCAGTTATTTTATATAAAAACCACCACGAATCCCTTGATTAGATTCCAGTCTGTAACTCACTCCCAGGTATCTGTTATTCTATATATAAACTACCCCGAACCCCTCGATTAGATTCCAGTCTGTAACTCACACCCGGGTATCTATTATTCTATATATAAACCGCCCCGAACCCCTCAATTAAATTCCAGTCTGTAACTCACTCCCGGGTATCTGTTAGTCTATATATAAACGACCTCGAACCCCTCAATTAGATTCCAGTCTGTAATTCACTCCCGGGTATCTGTTAGTCTATATATAAACCACCCCGAAACCCTCGATTAGAATTCAGACTCTAACTCACTCCCGGGTATCTGTTAGTCTATATATAAACACCCCCGAACGCCTCGATTAGATTCCAGTCTGTAAATCACTCCTGGGTGTCTGTTATTCGAGAAATGAACCACCCCGAACCCCTCGATTAGATTCCAGTCTGTAACTCAGTCCCGGGTATCTGTTATTCTGTATATAAACCACCCTGTACCCCTCGATTAGATTCCAATCTGTAGCTCACTCCCTGGTATCTGTAATTCTATATATAAACCCCCTGAACCCCTCGATTAGATTCCAGTCTGTAGCTGACTTCCGCGTATCTGTTATTCTATATATCAACCGCCCCGAACCCTTCAATTAGATTCCAGTCTGTAACTCACTCCCGGGTATCTGTTATTCTATATATAAACTATCCCGAACCCCTCGATTAGATTCCAGTCTGTAACTCACACCCGGGTATCTATTATTCTATATACAAACCACCTCAAACCCCTTGATTAGAATCCAGTCTGTAACTCACTCCTGGGTATCTGTTATTCTATGCATAATACACCCTGAACCCCTCGATTAGATTCCAGTCTGTAACTCACTACCGGGTATTTGTTATTCTATATATAAACCACCCCGAACCCCTTGATTAGATTCCAGTCTGTAACTCACTCCCGGGTATCTGTTATTCTATGCATAAAACACCCTGAACCCCTCGATTAGATTCCAATCTGTAACTCACTCCCGGGTATCTGTTATTCTATATATAAACCACCCTGAAACCCTCGATTAGATTCCAGACTGTAACTCACTCCCGGGTATCTGTTATTCTATATATAATCTACCCCGAACCTTTCGATTAGATTCCAGACTGCAACTCACTCCCGGGTATCTGTTATTCTATATATAATCTACCCCGAACCCCTCGATTATATTCCAGTCTGCAACTCACTCCCGGGTATCTGTTATTGTATATATAAAACACCCCGAACCCCACGATTAGATTCCAGTATGTAACTCACTCCCGGGTACCTGTTATACTATATATAAATAAACCCGAAACCCTCGATTAGATTTCAGACTCTAACCCACACCCGGGATTCTTGTATTCTATATATAAACCACCCTGAACTCTTCGATTAGTTTCCAGTCTGTAACTCACTCCCGTCTAGCTGTTATTCTATATAAAAACCTCCCCGAACCCCTCGACTAGATTCCACTCAGTAACTCACTCCTGGGTATCTGTTATTCTAAAGGTAAATCACCCAGAACTGCTCGATTAGATTCCAGTCTGTAACTCACACCTGGGTATCTGCTATTCTATATATAAACCACTCCGAACCCCTCGATTAGATTCCAGCCTGTAACTCACTCCCAGTTATCTGTTATTCTATATTTAAACCACCCCGAATCTCTCGATTAGATTCGAGTCTGTCACGCACTCCCGGGTATCTTTTAGTCAATATATAAAACACCCTGAACCCCTAGATGAGATTCCAGTCTGTAACTCACTTCCGGGTGTCTGTCATTCTATATATAAACCACCCCGAACCCCTCGATTAGATTCCAGTGTGTAACTCACTCCCGGGTATCTGTTATTCTGCATATAAACCCCACTCAATTAGATTCCTGTCTGTAACTCACTCCCGGGTATCTGTTATTCTATATATAATCCCTCCGAACCCCTCGATTAGGTTCCAGTCTGTAACTCACTCCCGGGTATCTGTTATTCTATATATAATCCCTCCCAACCCCTCGATTAGGTTCCAGTCTGTAACTCTCTCCCGGGTGCCTGTTATTCTATATATAGATAACCCCAAATCTCTCAATTAATTTCCAGTCTGTAACTCACTCCCGCGTATCTTTTTTTCTATATATATAACAACCCGAATTCCTCGATTAGAATCCAGTCTGTAACTCACTCCCGGGTATCTGTTATTCTATATATAAACCACCCTGAACCCCTCCATTAGATTCCAGTCTGTAACGCAACCCCGGGTATCTGTTAGTCTACATATAAAACACCACTAACCCCTCGATGAGATTCCAGTCTGTAACTCACTCCCGGGTATCTGTTATTCTATATATAAACTACCCCGAACCCCTCGATTAGATTCCAGTCTGTAACTCACTCCCGTGTATCTGTTATTCTATATATAAACCACACCGAACCCCTCGATTAGATTCCAGTGTGAAACTGACTCCCGGGTAATTGTTATTCTATATATAACCCTCGAACCCCTCGATTAGATTCCAGTCTGTAACTCACTCCCGGGTATCTGTTAGTCTATATATAAAACACCCCGAACCCCTCGATGAGATTCCAGTCTGTAACTCACTTCCGGGTAACTGTTATTCTATATCTAAACCACCCCGAAACCCTCGATTAGATTTCAGACTCTAACTCACTCCCGGGTATCTGTTATTCTATATATAAACTACCCCGAACACCTCGATTAGATTCCAGTCTGTAACTCACTCCCGGGTATCTGTTATTCTATATATAAACCAACCCGAACACCTCGATTAGATTCCAGTGTGAAACTGACTCCCGGGTATCTGTTATTCTATATATAAACCACCCCGAAACCCTCGATTAGATTCCAGTCTGTAACTCACTCCCGGGTATCTGTTATTCTATATATAAACCCCGGAACCCCTCGATTAGATTCCACTCTGTGACTCAATCCCAGGTATCTGTTATTCTACATATAAACCACCCCGAAACCCTCGATTTGATTCCAGTCTGTAACTCACTCCCGGGTATCTGTTATTCGAGAAATGAACCACCCCGAACCCCTCGATTAGATTCCAGTCTGTAACTCAATTCCGGGTATCTGTTATTCTATATATAAACCAGCCCGAACCCTTCGATTAGATTCCAGTCTGTAACTCACTCCCGGGTATCTGTTATTCTATATATAAACCCCCCGCACTCCTCGATTAGATTCCAGTCTGTAACTCACTCCCGGTTATCTGTTATTCTATATATAACCCACCCCGAACCCCTCGATTAGATTCCAGTCTGTGACTCACTTCTGGCTATCTGTTATTCTATATATAAACCACCCCGAACCCCTCGATTGGATTCCAGTCTGTAACTCACACCCGGGTATCTGTTATTCTATATATAAACCACCCTGAACCCCTCGATTAGATTGCAGTCTGTAACTCACTCCCGGGTATCTGTTAGTCAAGATGTGAACCATCCCGAACCCCTCGATTAGATTCCACTCAGTAAATCACTCCTGGGTATCTGTTATTCTATATATAAACCACCCAGAACCCCTCGATTAGATTCCAGTCTGTAACTCACTCCCGGGTATCTGTTATTCTATATATAAACCACCCCGAACCCCTCGATTAGATTCCAGTGTGAAACTGACACCCGGGCATCTGTTATTCTATATATAAACCACCCCAAAACCCTCGATTAGATTCCAGTTTGTAACTCACTCCCGGGTATCTGTTATTCTATGTATAAACCAACCCGAACCCCTCGATTAGATTCCAGTGTGAAACTGACTCCCGGGCATCTGTTATTCTATATATAAACCACCCCGAAACCCTCGATTAGATTCCAGTCTGTAACTCACTCCCGCGTATCTGTTATTCGAGAAATGAACCACCCCGGACCACTCGGTTAGATTCCAGTCTGTAACTCACACGCGGGTACCTGTTATTCTGTATATAAACCACCCTGAACCCCTCGATTAGATTCCAGTCTGTAACTCACTCCCGGGTATCTGTTATTCTATATATAATCCCTCCGAACCCCTCGATTTGGTTCCAGTCTGTAACTCACTCCCGGGTATCTGTTATTCTATATATAATCCCTCCGAACCCCTCGATTAGGTTCCAGTCTGTAACTCTCTCCCGGGTGCCTGTTATTCTATATATAGATAACCCCAAATCTCTCAATTAATTTCCAGTCTGGAACTCACTCCCGCGTATCTGTTATTCTATATATATAACACCCCGAACTCCTCGATTAGAGTCCAGTCTGTAACTCACTCCCGGGTATCTGGTATTCTATATATAAACCACCCTGAACCCCTCGATTAGATTCCAGTCTGTAACGCAACCCCAGGTATCTGTTAGTCTATATGTAAAACACCCCGAACCCCTCGATGAGATTCCAGTCTGTAACTCACTTCCGGGTAACTGTTATTCTATATCTAAACCACCCCGAAACCCTCGATTAGATTTCAGATTCTAACTGACTCCCGGGTATCTGTTATTCTATATATAAACTACCCCGAACCCCTCGAATAGATTCCAGTCTGTAACTCACTCCCGGGTATCTGTTATTCTATATATAAACCAACCCGAACCCCTCGATTAGATTCCAGTGTGAAACTGACTCCCGGGTATCTGTTATTCTATATATAAACCACCCCGAAACCCTCTATTAGATTCCAGTCTGTAACTCACTCCTGGGTATCTGTTATTCTATATATAAACCACCCCGAACCCCTCGATTAGATTCCAGTCTGTAACGCACTCCCGGGTATCTTTTAGTCTATATATAAAACACCCCGAACCCCTAGATGAGATTCCAGTCTGTAACTCACTTCCGGCTAACTGATATTCTATATATAAACCACCCCGAAACCCTCGATTAGATTCCAGTCTGTAACTCACACCCGCGTATCTGTTATTCGAGAAATGAACCTCCCCGAACCACTGGATTAGATTCCAGTCTGTAACTCACACGCGGGTACCTGTTATTCTGTATATAAACCACCCTGAACCGCTCGATTAGATTCCAGTCTGTAGATCACTCTCGGGTATCCGTTATTCTATATATAAACCACCCTGAACCACTCGATCAGATCCCAGTCTGTAACACAATTCCGGGTATCTGTTATTCTATATATAAACCACCCCGAACCCCTAGATTAGATTCCAGTCTGTAACTCACTCACGGGTATCTGTCATTCTATATATAAACCACCCCGAACCCCTCGATTAGATTCCAGTGTGTAACTCACTCCCGGGTATCTGTTATTCTGCATTTAAACCCCACTCAATTAGATTCCTGTCTGTAACTCACTCCCGGGTATCTGTTATTCTATATATAATCCCTCCGAACCCCTCGATTAGGTTCCAGTCTGTAACTCACTCCCGGGTATCTGTTATTCTGTATATAATCCCTCCGAACCCCTCGATTAGGTTCCAGTCTGTAACTCTCTCCCGGGTGCCTGTTATTCTATATATAGATAACCCCAAATCTCTCAATTAATTTCCAGTCTGTAACTCACTCCCGCGTATCTGTTTTTCTATATATATAACAACCCGAATTCCTCGATTAGAGTCCAGTCTGTAACTCACTCCCGGGTATCTGGTATTCTATATATAAACCACCCTGAACCCCTCGATTAGATTCCAGTCTGTAACGCAACCCTGGGTATCTGTTATTCTATATATAAACTACCCCGAACACCTCGATTAGATTCCAGTCTGTAACTCACTCCCGGGTACCTGTTATTCTATATATAAACCAACCCGAATCCCTCGATTAGATTCCAGTGTGAAACTGACTCCCGGGTATCTGTTATTCTATATATAAACCACCCCGAAACCCTCGATTAGATTCCAGTCTGTAGCTCACTCCCGGGTATCTGTTATTCTATATATAAACCCCCGAACCCCTCGATTAGATTCCACTCTGTAACTCAATCACTGGTATCTGTTATTCTACATATAAACCCCCCCGAAACCCTCGATTAGATTCCAGTCTGTGACTCACTCCCGGGTATCTGTTATTCGAGAAATGAACCACCCCGAACCCCTCGATTAGATTCCAGTCTGTAACTCACTCCCGGGTATCTGTTATTCTATATATAAACCCCCCGCACTCCTCGATTAGATTCCAGTCTGTAACTCACTCCCGGGTATCTGTTATTCTATAAAAATAATCCACCCCGAACCCCTCGATTAGATTCCAGTCTGTAACTCTCTCCCGGGTATCTGCTATTCTATATATAAACCACCCCGAACCCCTCGATTAGATTCCAGTCTGTAACTCAATCCCGGGCATCTGTTACTCTATATATAAACCACCCCAAACCCCTCGATTAAATTCCAGACTGCAACTCACTCCCGGGTATCTGATATTGTATATCTAAACGACCCCGAACCCCTCGATTAAATTCCAATCTGTAACTCACTCTCGGGTATCTGTTATTCTATATATAAACCATCTAAACCCCCTCGATTAGCTTCCAGTCTATAACTCACTCCCGGGTATCTGTTATTCTATATATAAACCATCTAAACCCCCTCGATTAGCTTCCAGTCTATAACTCACTCCCGGGTATCTGTTATTCTATATATAAACCACCCCGAACCCCTCGATTGGATTCCAGTCTGTAACTCACTCCCGGGTATCTATTGTTCTCTATATAAACCATCCCGAACCCCTCTATTAGATTCCATTCTGAATCTCACTCCCGGGTATCTGTTATTCTATATGTAAACCACCCCGAACCCCTCGATTAGATTCCAGTCTGTAATACACTCCCTAGTATCTGTTATGCTATATATAAACCAACCCAAAACATTCGATTAGATTTCAGACTCTAACTCGCTCCCGGTTATCTGTTACTTTATATAAAAAACACCCCGAAACACTTGATTAGATTGCAGTCTGGAACTCACTCCCGGGTATCTGTTATTCTATATATAAACCACCCCGAACCCCTCGATTAGATTCCAGTCTGTAACTCACTCCCGGGTTTCTGTTATTCTATATATAAACCACCCCGAACCCCTCGATAAGATTCCAATCTGTAACTCGCTCCCGGGTATCTGTTATTCACTATATAAACCAACCCGAACCACCCGATTAGATTCCAGTCTGTAACTCACTCCCGGGTATCTATTATTTTATATATAAACCACCCAGAACCCCTCTATTTGATTCCAGTCTGTTACTCACTCCCGGGTATCTGTTATTCTATATATAAACTATCCCGAAACCCTCGATTAGATTCCAATCTGTAACTCACACCCGGGTATCTATTATTCTATATATGAACCAGCTCGAACCCCTCGATTAGAATCCAGTCTGTAACTCACTCCCGGGTATCTGTTATTCTATATATAAACCACCCTGAACCCCTCGATTCGATTCCAGTCTGTAACTCACTCCCGGGTATCAGTTATTTTATATAAAAACCACCCCGAATCCCTGGATTAGATTCCAGTCTGTAACTCAATTCCGGGTACCTGTTATTCTATATATAAACAAACCCGAAACCCTCGATTAGATTTCAGAATCTAACCCACACCCGGGTATCTTGTATTCTATATATAAACCACCCTGAACTCTTCGATTAGTTTCCAGTCTGTAACTCACTCCCGTCTAGCTGTTATTCTATATAAAAACCTCCCCGAACCCCTCGATTAGATTCCACTCAGTAACTCACTCCTGGGTATATGTTATTCTAAAGGTAAATCACCCAGAACTGCTCGATTATATTCAAGTCTGTAACTCACACCCAGGTATCTGCTATTCTATATATAAAGCACACAGAACCCCTCGATTAGATTCCAGCCTATAACTCACTCCCAGTTATCTGTTATTCTATATATAAACCACCCCGAACCCCTCGATTAGATTCCAGTCTGTAACGCACTCCCGGGTATCTGTTAGTCTATATATAAAACACCCCGAACCCCTCGATGAGATTCCAGTCTGTAACTCACTCCCGGGTATCTGTTATTCTATATATAAACCATCCCGAACCCCTCGATTAGATTCCAGTCTGTAACTCACTCCTGGGTATCTGTTATTCTATATCTAAACAACCCCGAAACCCTCGATTAGATATCAGACTCTAACTCACTCCCGGGTATCTGTTATTTTATATATAAACTACCCCGAACCCCTCGATTAGATTTCAGTGCTTAACTCACTCTCGGTTGTCTGTTATTCTATATATAAACCACCCCGAACCTCTCGATTAGATTCCAGTGTGAAAATGACTCCCAAACATCTCTTATTCTATATACAAACCACACCGAAACCCTCGATTAGATTCCACTCAGTAACTCACTCCTGGGTTTCTGTTATTCTAAAGGTAAATCACCCCGAACTGCTCGATTAGATTCCAGTCTGTAACTCACACCTGGGTGTCTGTTATTCTATATATAAACCACCCCGAACCCCTCGATTAGATTCCAGCCTGTAACTCACTCCCGGGTATCTGTTATTTTATTTATAAACCAGCCCGAACCCCTCGATTAGATTGCAGTCTGTAACTCACACCCGGGTATCTGTTATTCTTTATATAAACCGCCCTGAACCCCATAATTAGATTCCAGTGTGTAACTCACACCTTGGTATCTGTTATTCAACATGTGAACCATCCCGAACCCCTCGATGAGATTCCACTCAGTAACTCACTCCCGGGTATCAGTTATTCTATTTATAAACCATCCCGAACCCCTCGATTAGATTCCAGTCTGTAACTCACTCCTGGGTATCTGTTATTCTATTGGTAAATCACCCAGAAATCCTCGATTATATTCCAGTCTGTAACTCACACCCAGTAATCTGCTGTTCTATATATAAACCACACAGAAACCCTCGATTAGATTCCAGTCTGCAACACACTCCTGGGTATCTGTTATTCTATATATAAACCACCCCGAACCCCTCGATTAGATTGCTGTCTGTAACTCACTCCCGGGTATCTGTTATTTGATATATAAACCACCCCGAAACCATCGATTAGATTCCAGACTGTAACTCACACCCGGGTATCTATTATTCTATATATAAACCACCTCGAACCGTTCGATTACATTCCAGTCTGTAAGTCACTCCCGGGTATCTGTTAGTCTATATATAAACCACCCCCAAACCCTCGATTAGATTTCAGACTCTAACTCACTCCCAGGTATCTGGTATTCTATATATAAACCACCCGGAACCACTCGATTAGATTCCAGTCTGTAACTCACTCCCGGGTATCTGTTATTCTATATATAAACCACCCCGAACCCCTCGATTAGATTTCAGTCTATAACTCACTCCCGGGTATCTGTGATTCTATGCATAAAACACCCTGAACCACTTGATTAGATTCCAGTCTGTAACTCACTCCCGGGTATCTGTTATTCTATAAATAAACCACCCGGAACCCCTCGATTAGATTTCAGTCTGTAACTCACTCCCGGGTATCTGGTATTCTATATATAAACGACCAAGAACCCATCGATTAGATTCCAGTCTGTCACGCACTCCCGGGTATCTGTTAGTCTATATATAAACCACCCTGAACCCCTCGATTAGATTCCAGTCTGTAACTCACACCCGGGTATCTGTTATTCTATATATAAACCCCACCCCGAACCCCTCGATTAGATTCCAGTCTGTAACTCACTCCCGGGTATCTGTTATTCTATATATAAACCACCCCGAACACCTCAATTAGATTCCAGTCTGTAACTCACACCCAGGAATCTGTTGTTCTATATATAAACCACACAGAAACCCTCGATTAGATTCCAGTCTGTAGATCACTCCCGGGCATCCGCTATTCTATATATAATCCACCCTGAACCCCTCGATTAGATTCCAGTCTGTAACTCAATCCCGGGTATCAGTTATTTTATATAAAAACCACCCCGACTCCCTTGATTAGATTCCAGTCTGTAACTCACTACCGGGTATCTGTTATTCTATATATAAACTACCCCGAACCCTTCGATTAGATTTCAGTCTGTAACTCACACCCGGGTTTCTATTATTCAATATAAAAACCACCTCGAACCCCTCGGTTAGATTCCAGTCTGTAACTCACACCCGGGTATCTGTTATTCTATATATAAACCACCCCGAACCCCTCGATTAGATTCCAGTATTTAACTCACTCCCGGGTAACTGTGATTCTATATATAAACTACCCCGAACCCCTCGATTTGTTTCCAGTTTGTAACTCACTCCCGGGTATCTGTTAGTCTATATATAAACCACCCCGAAACCCTCGATTAGACTTCATACTCTAACTCAATCCCGGGTATCTGTTAGTCTATATATAAACCACCCCGAACCCCTCGATTAGATTCCAGCCTGTAACTCAATTCCGGGTATCCGTTATTTGAGAAATGAACCACCCCGAACCCCTCGATTAGATTCCAGTCTGTAACTCACTCCCGGGTATCTGTTATTCTATATATAAACCACACCGAACACCTTGATTAGATTCCAGTGTGAAACTGACTCCCGGGTATCTGTTATTCTGCATATAAACCCCCCTCAATTAGATTCCTATCTGTAACTCACTCCCGGGTATCTGTTATTCTATATATAAACCACCCCGAAACCCTCGATTTGTTTCCAGTCTGTAACTCACTCCCGGGTATCTGTTAGTCTATATATAAACCACCCCGAACCCCTCGATTAGATTCCAGTATTTAACTCACTCCCGGGTAACTGTGATTCTATATATAAACTACCCCGAACCCCTCGATTTGTTTCCAGTTTGTAACTCACTCCCGGGTATCTGTTAGTCTATATATAAACCACCCCGAAACCCTCGATTAGACTTCATACTCTAACTCAATCCCGGGTATCTGTTAGTCTATATATAAACCACCCCGAACCCCTCGATTAGATTCCAGCCTGTAACTCAATTCCGGGTATCCGTTATTCTATATATAAACCACCCTGAACCCCTCGGTCAGATTCCAGTCTGTAACTCAATTCCGGGTATCCGTTATTCTGTATATAAACCACCCTGTACCCCTCGATTAGATTCCAGTCTGGAACTCACTCCCGGGTGTCTGTTATTCGAGAAATGAACCACCCAGAACCCCTCAATTAGATTCCAGTCTGTAACTCAGTCCCGGGTATCTGTTATTCTGTATATAAACCACCCTGTACCCCTCGATTAGATTCCAGGCTGTAGATCACTCTCGGGTATCAGTTATTCTATATATAAACCACCCTGAACCCCTCGATCAGATTCCAGTCTGTAACTCAATTCCGGGTATCTGTTATTCTATATATAAACCAGCAAGTAACCCTCGATTAGATTCCAGTCTGTAACTCACTCCCGCTTATCTCTCATTCTATATATAAACCACCCCGAACCCCTCAATTAGATTCCAGTCTGTAACTCACACCCGGGTATCTGTTATTCTGCATATAAGCCCCCCTCAATAAGATTCCAGTCTGAAACGCACTCCCGGGTATCTGTTATTCTATATATAAACCCCACTCCGAACCCCTCGATTAGATTCCAGTCTGTAACTCACTCCCGGGTATCTTTTATTCTATATATAAACCCTCCGAACCCCTCGATTAGGTTCCAGTCTGTAACTCACTCCCAGGTATCTGTTATTCTATATATAAACCACCCCGAACCCCTCGATTAGATTCCAGCCTGTAACTCACTCCCGGGTATCTGTTATTTTATTTATAAACCAGCCCGAACCCCTCGATTAGATTGCAGTCAGTAACTCACACCCGGGTATCTGTTATTCTTTATATAAACCGCCCTGAACCCCATAATTAGATTCCAGTGTGTAACTCACACCTTGGTATCTGTTATTCAACATGTGAACCATCCCGAACCCCTCGATGAGATTCCACTCAGTAACTCACTCCCGGGTATCAGTTATTCTATTTATAAACCATCCCGAACCCCTCGATTAGATTCCAGTCTGTAACTCACTCCTGGGTATCTGTTATTCTATTGGTAAATCACCCAGAAATCCTCGATTATATTCCAGTCTGTAACTCACACCCAGTAATCTGCTGTTCTATATATAAACCACACAGAAACCCTCGATTAGATTCCAGTCTGCAACACACTCCTGGGTATCTGTTATTCTATATATAAACCACCCCGAACCCCTCGATTAGATTGCTGTCTGTAACTCACTCCCGGGTATCTGTTATTTGATATATAAACCACCCCGAAACCATCGATTAGATTCCAGACTGTAACTCACACCCGGGTATCTATTATTCTATATATAAACCACCTCGAACCGTTCGATTACATTCCAGTCTGTAAGTCACTCCCGGGTATCTGTTAGTCTATATATAAACCACCCCCAAACCCTCGATTAGATTTCAGACTCTAACTCACTCCCAGGTATCTGGTATTCTATATATAAACCACCCGGAACCACTCGATTAGATTCCAGTCTGTAACTCACTCCCGGGTATCTGTTATTCTATATATAAACCACCCCGAACCCCTCGATTAGATTTCAGTCTATAACTCACTCCCGGGTATCTGTGATTCTATGCATAAAACACCCTGAACCACTTGATTAGATTCCAGTCTGTAACTCACTCCCGGGTATCTGTTATTCTATAAATAAACCACCCGGAACCCCTCGATTAGATTTCAGTCTGTAACTCACTCCCGGGTATCTGGTATTCTATATATAAACGACCAAGAACCCATCGATTAGATTCCAGTCTGTCACGCACTCCCGGGTATCTGTTAGTCTATATATAAACCACCCTGAACCCCTCGATTAGATTCCAGTCTGTAACTCACACCCGGGTATCTGTTATTCTATATATAAACCCCACCCCGAACCCCTCGATTAGATTCCAGTCTGTAACTCACTCCCGGGTATCTGTTATTCTATATATAAACCACCCCGAACACCTCAATTAGATTCCAGTCTGTAACTCACACCCAGGAATCTGTTGTTCTATATATAAACCACACAGAAACCCTCGATTAGATTCCAGTCTGTAGATCACTCCCGGGCATCCGCTATTCTATATATAATCCACCCTGAACCCCTCGATTAGATTCCAGTCTGTAACTCAATCCCGGGTATCAGTTATTTTATATAAAAACCACCCCGACTCCCTTGATTAGATTCCAGTCTGTAACTCACTACCGGGTATCTGTTATTCTATATATAAACTACCCCGAACCCTTCGATTAGATTTCAGTCTGTAACTCACACCCGGGTTTCTATTATTCAATATAAAAACCACCTCGAACCCCTCGGTTAGATTCCAGTCTGTAACTCACACCCGGGTATCTGTTATTCTATATATAAACCACCCCGAACCCCTCGATTAGATTCCAGTATTTAACTCACTCCCGGGTAACTGTGATTCTATATATAAACTACCCCGAACCCCTCGATTTGTTTCCAGTTTGTAACTCACTCCCGGGTATCTGTTAGTCTATATATAAACCACCCCGAAACCCTCGATTAGACTTCATACTCTAACTCAATCCCGGGTATCTGTTAGTCTATATATAAACCACTCTGTACCCCTCGATTAGATTCCAGTCTGTAGATCACTCTCGGGTATCCGTTATTCTATATATAAACCACCCTGAAACCCTCGGTCAGATTCCAGTCTGTAACTCAATTCCGGGTATCCGTTATTCTGTATATATACCACTCTGTACCCATCGATTAGATTCCAGTCTGTAAGTCACTCCCGGGTATCTGTTATTCGAGAAATGAACCACCCCGAACCCCTCGATTAGATTCCAGTCTGTAACTCAGTCCCGGGTATCTGTTATTCTGTATATAAACCACCCTGTACCCCTCGATTAGATTCCAGGCTGTAGATCACTCTCGGGTATCAGTTATTCTATATATAAACCACCCTGAACCCCTCGATCAGATTCCAGTCTGTAACTCAATTCCGGGTATCTGTTATTCTATATATAAACCAGCCAGTAACCCTCGATTAGATTCCAGTCTGTAACTCACTCCTGGGTATCTGTTATTTTATATATAAACCACCCCGAACCCCTCGATAAGATTCCAATGCGTAACTCACTCCAGGGTATCTGTTATTCTATATATAAACCCCACCCCGAACCCCTCGATTAGATTTCAGTCTGTAACTCACTCCCAGGTATCTGTTATTCTATATATAAACCCTCCGAACCCCTCGATTAGATTCCAGTGTGTAACTCACTCCCGGGTATCTGTTATTCAATATATGAACCATCCCGAACCCCTCAATTAGATTCCACTCAGTAACTCACTCCCGGGTATCTGTTATTCTATACATAAACCACCCTGTCCCCCTCGATTAGATTCCAGTCTGTAACTCACTCCCGGGTATCTGTTATTCTATATATAAACCCTCCGAACCCCTCGATTAGGTTCCAGTCTGTAACTCACTCCCGGGTATCTGTTATTCTATATATAAACCTCCCCGAACCCCTCGATTAGATTCCAGACTGTAACTCACTCCCGGGAATCTGTTATTCTATATATAAACCACCCTGAACCCCTCGATCAGATTCCAGTCTGTAACTCAATTCCGGGTATCTGTTATTCTATATATAAACCCTCCGAACCCCTCGATTAGGTTCCAGTCTGTAACTCACTCCCGGGTATCTGTTATTCTATATATAAACCTCCCCGAACCCCTCGATTAGATTCCAGTCTGTAACTCACTCCCGGGTATCTGTCATTCTATATATAAACCACCCCGAACCCCTCGATTAGATTCCAGTCTGTAACTCACTCCCGGGTATCTGTTATTCTATAGGTAAATCACCCAGAACTCCTCGATTATATTCCAGTCTGTAACTCACACCCAGTAATCTGCTGTTCTATATATAAACCACTCAGAAACCCTCGATTTGATTCCAGTCTGTAACTCACACCCGGGTATCTGTTATTCTATATATAACCCCCCCCGAACCCCTCGATTAGATTCCAGTCTGTAACTCACTTCCGGGTATCTGTTATTCTATATATAAACCACCCCGAACCCCTCAAATAGATTCCAGTCGGTAGATCACTCCTGGGTATCCGCTATTCTATATATAAACCACCCTGAACCCCTCGAATTGATTCCAGTCTGTAACTCACTCCCGGGTATCAGTTATTCTATATATAAACCACCACGAACCCCCGATTAGATTCCAGACTGTAACCCACTCCCGGGTATCTGTTATTCTATATATAAACTACCCCGAACCCCTCGATTAGATTCCAGTCTGTAACTCACACCCGGGTATCTATTATTCTATATATAAACCACCTCGAACCGCTCGATTAGATTCCAGTCTGTAACTCACTCCCTGGTATCTGTTATTCTATATCTAAACCACCCTGAACCCCTCGATTAGATTCCAGTCTGCAACTCACACCCGGGTATCTGTTATTCTATGCATAAAACACCCTGAATCCCTCGATTATATTCCAGCTTGTAACTCACTCCCTGATATCTGTGATTCTATATATAAACTACCCCGAATCCCTCGATTAGATTCCAGTCTGTAACTCACTCCCGGGTATCTGTTATTCTATATAAAAACCACCCCGAACCCCTGGATTATATTGCAGTCTGTAACTCACTCCCGGGTAACTGTTATTCTGTATATAAACCCCCCTCGATTTGATTCCAGACTGTAACTCTCTCCCGGGTGCCTGTTATTCTATATCTAGACAACCCCAAACCTCTCAATTAACTTCAAGTCTGTAACTCACTCCCGGGTATCTGTTATTCTATATATAAACCATCTTGAACCCCTCGATTAGATTCCAGTCTGTAACTCACTCCCGGGTATCTGTTATTCTATATATAAACCCCCCGAACCCCTCGATTAGTGTCCAGTCTGTAACTCACTCCCGGGCATCTGTTATTCTATATATAAACCCCCCCGAACCCCTCGATTAGATTCCAGGCTGTAACTCACACCCAGGAATCTGCTGTTCTATATATAAACCACACAGAAACCCTCGATTAGATTCCAGTCTGTAACTCACTCCCGGGTATCAGTTATTTTATATAAAAACCCCCCCGAATCCCTGGATTAGATTCCAGTCTGTAACTCACTCCCGGGTATCTGTTAGTCTATATATAAACCACCCCGAAACCCTCGATTAGATTTCAGACTCTAACTCACTCCCGGGTATCTGTTAGTCTATATATAAACCCACCCGAACCCCTCGATTAGATTCCAGTCTGTACCTCACTCCCCGGTATCTGTTATTCTATATATAAACCACCCTTAACCCCTCGAATAGATTCCAGTCTGTAACTCACTCCCGGGTTTCTGTGATTCTATATATAAACCACCCCGAACCCCTCGATTAGATTCCAGTGTGAAACTCACTCCCGGGTATCTGTTATTCTGTATATAAACCACCCTGTACCCCTCGATTAGATTCCAGTCTGTAGATCACTCTCGGGTATCCGTTATTCTATATATAAACCACCCTGAACCCCTCGATCGGATTCCAGTCTGTAACTCAATTCCGGGTATCTGTTATTCTATATATAAACCACCCCGAACCCCTCGATTAGATTCCAGTCTGTAACTCACTCCGCGGTATCTGTTATTCTATATATAAACCCCCCGAACCCCTCGATTAGATTCCAGTCCGTAACTCACTTCGGGGTATCTGTTATTCTATAGGTAAATCACCCAGAACCCCTCGATTATATTCCAGTCTGTAACTCACACCCAGGAATCTGCTATTCTATATATAAACCACCCCGAACCCCTCGATTAGATTCCAGTCTGTAAATCACTCTCGGGTGTCTGTTATTCTAAATATATACCACCCCGAATCCCTCAATTAGATTCCAGTCTGTAACTCACTCCCGGGTATCTGTTATTCTTTATATAAACCACCCCACTGAACCCCTCAATTAGAGTCCAGCCTGTAACTCACTCCCAGGTATCTGTTACTCTATATATAAACCACCACGAACTCCTCGATTAGATTCCAGTCTGTTACTCACTCCCGGGTATCTGTTATTCTATATATAAACCACTCTGAACCCCTTGATTAGAGTCCAGCCTGTAACTCACTCCCAGGTATCTGTTACTCTATATATAAACCACCACGAACTCCTCGATTAGATTCCAGTCTATTACTCTCTCCCGGGTATCTGTTATTCTATATATAAACCCCCCGAACCCCTCGGTTAGATTCCAGTCTGTAATCACTCCCGGGTATCTGTTATTCTATATATAAACCACTCTGAACCCCTTGATTAGATTCCAGTCTGTAACTCACTCCCGGGTATCTGTTATTCTATATATAAACCCCCCAAACCCCTCGATTAGATTCCAGTCTGAACTCACTCCCGGGTATCTGTTATTCTATATATAAACCACTCTGAACCCCTTGATTAGATTCCAGTCTGTAACTCACTCCCGGGTATCTGTTATTCCATATATAAACCCCCCGAACCCCTCGATTAGATTCCAGTCTGTAACTCACTCCCGGGTATCTGTTATTCTATATATAAACCACTCTGAACCCCTTGATTAGATTCCAGTCTGTAACTCACTCCCGGGTATCTGTTATTCTATATATAAACCACTCTGAACCCCTTGATTAGATTCCAGTCTGTAACTCTCTCCCGGGTATCTGTTATTCTATATATAAACCCCACCGAACCCCTCGATTAGATTCCAGTCTGTAACTAACTCCCGGGTGTCTGTTATTCTATATATTGACCACCCCGAATCCCTCGATTTGATTCCAGTCTGTAACTCTCTCCCGGGTGCCTGTTATTCTATATATAGACAACCACAAACCTCTCAATTAATTTCCAGTCTGTATCTCCCTCTCGGGTATCTGTTATTCTATAATAAACCAGCCCCAACCCTTCGATTGGATTCCAGTCTATAACTCACTCCCGGGTATCTGTTATTCTATATATAAACCACCCCGAACCCCTCGATTAGATTCCAGTCTGTAACTCACTCCCGGGTATCTGTTATTCTATATATAAACCACCCCGAACCCCTCGATTAGATTCCAGTCTGTAACTCACTCCCGGGTATCTCTTATTCTATATATAAACCACCCCGAACCCCTCGATTAGATTCCAGTCTGTAACTCCCTCCCGTGTATCTATTTTCGACAGTTGAAGTTTGGGATTTACCCTTCAGTTTCTGTTTCACAATGTTGGTGATTTCTCTCTTCAGGTCGATGCTGACTTTGTCCAGAACTGGTTCTGCTAAAAAGAACGAGTCGTTTGAATGTGTGGAGTTGTGCAGTTTGGAAGCAGATAGTGGGAGAGGAAAATCCATCAATTTCGGGACTGAGGGAGCGAGGGAGTCCCACAGTTTGGAGGCTGAGGGAGGGAGGGAGGGAGTCCCACAGTTTGGAGGCTGAGGGAGGGAGGGAGGGTGTCCCACAGTTTGGAGGCTGAGGGAGGGAGGGAGTCCCACAGTTTGGAGGCTGAGGGAGGGAGGGACTCCCACAGTTTGGAGGCTGAGGGAGGGAGGGAGGGAGTCCCACAGTTTGAAGGCTGAGGGAGGGAGGAACTCCCACAGTTTGGAGGCTGAGGGAGGGAGGGAGGGAGGGAGTCACACAGTTTGGAGGCTGAGGGAGGGAGGGACTCCCACAATTTGGAGGCTGAGAGAGGGAGGGAGACCCACAGTTTGGAGGCTGAGGGAGGGAGGGAGTCCCACAGTTTGGAGGCTGAGGGAGGGAGGGAGAGAGTCCCACAGTTTGGAGGCTGAGGGAGGGAGGGAGTCCCACAGTTTGGAGACTGAGGGAGGGAGGGAGTGCCACAGTTTGGAGGCTGAGGGAGGGAGGGACTCCCAGTTTGGAGGCTGAGGTACAGAGGGAGTCCCATAGTTTGGAGACTGAGGGAGGGAGGGAGTCCCACAGTTTGGAGGCTGAGGGAGGGAGGGAGACCCACAGTTTGGAGGCTGAGGGAGGGAGGGAGTCCCACAGTTTGGAGGCTGAGGGAGGGAGGGAGTCCCACAGTTTGGAAGCTGAGGGAGGGAGGGAGTCCCACAGTTTGGAGGTTGAGGGAGGGAGGGAGTCCCACAGTTTGGAGACTGAGGGAGGGGGGGGGGGAGTCCCACAGTTTGGAGGCTGAGGGAGGGAGGGAGAGAGTCCCACAGTTTGGAGACTGAGGGAGGGAGGGAGGGAGTCCCACAGTTTGGAGGCTGAGGGAGGGAGGGAGTCCCACAGTTTGGAGACTGTGGGAGGGAGGGAGTCCCATGGTTTGGAGGCTGAGGGAGGGAGGGAGTCCCACAGTTTGGAATCTGAGGGAGGGAGGGAGTCCCACAGTTTTGAGGCTGAGGGAGGGAGGGAGTCCCACAGTTTGGAGGGTGAGGGAGGGAGGGAGTCCCACAGTTTGGAGGCTGAGGGAGGGAGGGAGTCCCACAGTTTGGAGGCTGAGGGATGGAGGGAGTCTCACAGTTTGGAGACTGAGGGAGGGAGGGAGGGAGTCCCACAGTTTGGAGGGTGAGGGAGGGAGGGAGTCCCACAGTTTGGAGACTGAGGGAGGAAGGGAGTCCCACAGTTTGGAGGTTGAGGGAGGGAGGGAGTCCCACAGTTTGGAATCTGAGGGAGGGAGGGAGTCCCACAGTTTTGAGGCTGAGGGAGGGAGGGAGTCCCACAGTTTGGAGGCTGAGGGAGGGAGGGAGTCCCACAGTTTGGAATCTGAGGGAGGGAGGGAGTCCCACAGTTTTGAGGCTGAGGGAGGGAGGGAGTCCCACAGTTTGGAGGCTGAGGGAGGGAGGGAGTCCCACAGTTTGGAGGCTGAGGGAGGGAGGGAGTCCCACAGTTTGGAAGCTGAGGGAGGGAGGGAGTCCCACAGTTTGGAGGTTGAGGGAGGGAGGGAGTCCCACAGTTTGGAGACTGAGGGAGGGGGGGGGGAGTCCCACAGTTTGGAGGCTGAGGGAGGGAGGGAGTCCCACAGTTTGGAGACTGAGGGAGGGAGGGAGGGAGTCCCACAGTTTGGAGGCTGAGGGAGGGAGGGAGTCCCACAGTTTGGAGACTGTGGGAGGGAGGGAGTCCCATGGTTTGGAGGCTGAGGGAGGGAGGGAGTCCCACAGTTTGGAATCTGAGGGAGGGAGGGAGTCCCACAGTTTTGAGGCTGAGGGAGGGAGGGAGTCCCACAGTTTGGAGGGTGAGGGAGGGAGGGAGTCCCACAGTTTGGAGGCTGAGGGAGGGAGGGAGTCCCACAGTTTGGAGGCTGAGGGATGGAGGGAGTCTCACAGTTTGGAGACTGAGGGAGGGAGGGAGGGAGTCCCACAGTTTGGAGGGTGAGGGAGGGAGGGAGTCCCACAGTTTGGAGACTGAGGGAGGAAGGGAGTCCCACAGTTTGGAGGTTGAGGGAGGGAGGGAGTCCCACAGTTTGGAGGCTGAGGGAGGGAGGGAGTCCCACAGTTTGGAGGCTGAGAAAGGGAGGGAGGGAGTCCCACAGTTTGGAGGCTGAGGGAGGGAGGGAGTCCCACAGTTTGGAGGCTGAGGGAGGGAGGGAGTCCCACAGTTTGGAGACTGAGGGAGGGAGGGAGTCCCACATTTTGGAGGCTGGGGGAGGGAGGTAGTCCCACAGTTTGGAGGCTGAGGGAGGGAGGGAAGGAGTCCCACAGTTTGGAGGCTGAGGGAGGGAGGGAGTCCCACAGTTTGGAGGCTGAGGGAGGGTGGGAGGGAGTCCCACAGTTTGGGGGCTGAGGGAGGGAGGGAGGGAGTCCCACAGTTTGGAGGCTGAGGGAGAGTCGAAGGGAGTCCCACAGTTTGGAGACTGAGGGGGGGAGGGAGGGAGGGAGTCCCACAGTTTAGAGGCTGAGGGTGGGAGGGAATCCCACAATTTGGAGGCTGAGGGAGGGAGGGAGTCCCACAGTTTGGAGGCTGAGGGAGAGTCCCGTGTGTTTGGAGGCTGAGGGAGGGAGGGAGGGAGTCCCGCGTGGTTGGAGGCTGAGGGAGGGAGGGACTCCCGCGTGTTTGGAGGCTGAGGGAGGGAGGGAGTCCCGTGTGTTTGGAGGCTGAGGGAGGGTGGGAGTCCTGCGTGTTTGGAGGTTGAGGGTGGGAGGGAGTCCCACGCGTTTGGAGGCTGAGGGAGGGAGGGAGTCCTGAGTGTTTGGAGGTTCAGGGAAGGAGGGAGTCCCGCGTGTTTGGAGGTTGAGGGACGGAGGGAGTCCCACGCGTTTGGAGGCTGAGGGAGGGAGGGAGTCGCGTGTATTTGGAGGCTGAGGGAGGGTGGGAGTCCTGCGTGTTTGGAGGTTGAGGGAGGGAGGGAGTGCTGCGTGTTTGGAGGCTGAAGAGGGAGGGAGGGAGTCTCACGTGTTTGGAGGCTGAGGGAGGGAGGGAATCCCGCGTTTTTGGAGGCTGAGGGAGGGAGGGGGTCCTGTATGTTTGGAGGCTGAGGGAGGGAGGGAGTCCCGTGTGTTTGGAGGCTGAGGGAGGGAGGTTTCGGAGGGAGTCCCGTGTGTTTGGAGTCTGAGGGAGGGATAGGGAGGGAGTCCGGCGTGTTTGGAGGCTGAGGGAGGTGAGGGAGGGAGTCCGGGGAGGGAGGGGGTCCGGGGAGGGGAGTGGATCCGGGGAGGGAGTGGAGGGAGGGATTCTGGGGAGGGAGGGGGCCCGGGGAGGGGAGAGGGTCCCGAGTCGCCTGGCCCTCAGCTCAGTGGGAGGGGAGCTGGGCCTTACCTATCATGCTGTAGCGAGTGTACTCGGCAATGAGCTGCCTGACGTAGCGGGTCCCCGCCTGTAGATCGGACCCCCCGGCGTGGATGGGCAGGTAGTCCAGCAGCAGGTCGTCCAGCAGCTCCTTGGTGGCCGGGGAGCACAGCAGGCAGGCCCAGGCCCGGCCCGCCAGGCCCAGCCAGAGTAGGAGGAGCAGCCTCAGGGCCCAGCGGGGTGGGAGAGGCCTAGCAGACATGGACCCACACTGACCATCGGCCTGGGCCTGGCGGTGGCGGGGGGGGGGTGTGTTGACATCACAGAGGCCTCTATGCCCCCCGCCCGCCTCAGTGAGCTCACAAAGGGGGGCA
>NW_027597773.1:0-66551 GCF_964194155.1 Cetorhinus maximus | reverse complement strand
CGTAAACTTCACCCCCGCCCCAGCCCGGGATTGTTCACAGAGAGAGAGAGGGGGAGAGGGGGGGGGGGTTGGGGGGGGGTGTGTGTGTGTGGGTGGGGGGGGGGTGTGGGGGGTGGATTGGGTTGGGGGGGGGGTGGATTGGGTTGGGGGGGGGGTGGATTGGGTTGGGGGTGGGGTGGATTGGGTTGGGGGGGGGGTGGATTGGGTCGGGGGGGGTGGATTGGGTGGGGGGGGGTGGATTGGGTCGGGGGGGGGTGGATTGGGTCGGGGTGGGGTGGATTGGGTGGGGGGGGGGTGGATTGGGTGGGGGGGGGGTGGATTGGGTGGGGGGGGGTGGATTGGGTGGGGGGGGGGTGGATTGGGTGGGGGGGGTGGATTGGGTCGGGGGGGGGTGGATTGGGTGGGGGGGGGTGGATTGGGTGGGGGGGGGTGGATTGGGTCGGGGGGGGGTGGATTGGGTCGGGGGGGGGTGGATTGGGTGGGGGGGGGGTGGATTGGGTTGGGGGGGGTGGGTCGGGGGGGGGGGTGGATGTGTAAAGAGTCCCCCCCCCTCCCCCCCCCGCGCTGTATTTTATGGGTTTGTCTGAAATTCCGTCTCCTCCGGTTCGCGACCCCCCCCCGGACCCGAGTCCCCCCCCCCGACCCCCCCCCCCTGTGCAACGGGGACAGACCCTCAGACAGGGGGAGGGGGAGGCGAGAGTCCCCCAGACACCCCCCCCCCCAGACAGACAGACAGAGAGTCGGGTCCCTACCTCCCCGGCAGTCGGGCTGCTCCCTCTCGGCTGCTTCCTGTCTGATCGGAAACTGCTTCTCATTCATTCCCCTCCCACCCCCTGTCTGTCTGTCTGTGTCTGTGTCCCTGTGTCTGTGTCTGTGTCCCTGTGTCTGTGTCCCTGTGTCTGTGTCTCTGTGTCTCTGTCTCTGTGTCCCTGTGTCTGTGTCTCTGTGTCTCTGTCTCTGTGTCCCTGTGTCTGTGTCTGTGTCCCTGTCCCTGTGTCTCTGTGTCTCTGTCTCTGTGTCCCTGTGTCTGTGTCTGTGTCCCTGTCCCTGTGTCTCTGTGTCTCTGTCTCTGTGTCCCTGTGTCTGTGTCTGTGTCCCTGTCCCTGTGTCTCTGTGTCTCTGTCTCTGTGTCCCTGTGTCTGTGTCTCTCTCTCTGTGTCTGTGTCTCTGTCTGTCTCTGTGTCTGTGTCTGTGTCTCTGTCTCTGTGTCTCTGTCCCTGTGTCTGTGTCTGTGTCTCTGTCTCTGTGTCTCTGTCCCTGTGTCTGTGTCTGTGTCTGTGTCTCTGTCTCTGTGTCTCTGTCCCTGTGTCTGTGTCTGTGTCTCTGTGTCTGTCCCTGTGTCTGTGTCTCTGTCTCTGTGTCTCTCTCTCTGTGTCCCTGTGTCTGTCCCTGTGTCTCTGTCTCTGTGTCTGTGTCCCTGTGTCTGTGTCTGTGTCTGTGTCCCTGTGTCTGTGTCTCTGTGTCTGTGTCCCTGTGTCTGTGTCTGTGTCTGTGTCCCTGTGTCTGTGTCCCTGTCCCTGTGTCTGTGTCTCTGTGTCTGTGTCTCTGTGTCTGTGTCCCTGTGTCTCTGTCTCTGTGTCTGTGTCCCTGTGTCTGTGTCTCTGTGTCTGTGTGTCTGTGTCTGTGTCCCTGTGTCTGTGTCTCTGTCTCTGTGTCTGTGTCCCTGTGTCTGTGTCCCTGTGTCTGTGTCTGTGTCTCTGTGTCTGTGTCCCTGTGTCTGTGTCTGTGTCTGTGTCCCTGTGTCTGTGTCTGTGTCTGTGTCCCTGTGTCTGTCCCTGTGTCTCTGTGTCTGTGTCCCTGTGTCTGTGTCTGTGTCCCTGTGTCCCTGTCCCTGTGTCTGTGTCTCTGTGTCTGTGTCTCTGTCCCTGTGTCTGTGTCTCTGTCTGTCTCTGTGCTGATATATGGAGAGCAGCAAAGGACAAACAGCGGAGCCCGGACCGTGTTCCTCAACTGCTGGGCAGAGCAGGGAGAGTAAAACTGCTTCAAAACCGGCCAGGGAACAGCAGTGCAGCCCAGTGCAGCCTGGTGTAGTGTAATATAGTGCAGTGCAGTCTAGTATAGTGTAGTGTGCTGTGTGTGGAGATGGGGAATGTGAGAGGCTGTGAACTCACTCACACTCACATAAACAAACTCTCTCACACAAACACTCACCTACACAAAGTGACACTCACATAGCCACACACACACTTACACACTCTCATACACAAACACCCACACACTCTCATACACAAACACCCACACACTCTCATACACAAACACCCACACACTCTCATACACAAACACCCACACACTCTCATACACAAACACCCACACACTCTCATACACAAACACCCACACACTCTCATACACAAACACCCACACACTCTCATACACAAACACCCACACACTCTCATACACAAACACCCACACACTCATATACAAACTCTCTCACACACATACTCACACGCACACACACACTCACTGACACACAGTGACACACACAGTGACACACACAGTGACACACACACGCTTACACACTCTCATATACAAACTCTCACACACATACTCAAACACACACACTCACTGACACAAAGTGACACACACATAGCCACACACACACACACACACGCGATCTTGTGCTGTTCAGCTCATTAAATATGCATCTGCGAGGAGCTGGCCGATTCTCATGCTGGGGGCCACAGGCAGGTAGTCGCTGTCCCCGCCATTACCCCAGGGTGGGGTTGGTCTGCTCCTGCTCTTTGCCTACATTGTCCCGAGGGACACCGCTGCTCTGTGGCACTCCTGCAGGCCTCCACTTTCAGACAGTGACCAGCTCTGCGGCCCGGGGTTGGGGTCTGCCGCTCCCATTGGCTCAGACCGTTGTCCACAAGGACACCGCTGGACAGTGGCAGGTCAGGCCCAACTCCACTTTCAGAAACTAGCACTTCGACCGGGGGGGGTGCACTGTGAGGCAAGGGTGGGGAATGACGAACACAAGGTGGGCAATGGGGGAGGAAGGCTGTGAGGGGGAAGGGTGAACAAGAGGCTGGGGTGGGGAGTGGGCGAAGGGGAGGGAAAGCTGTGAATGGTTGGGAGGGAGCCTTTCTGGGGTCGACCTCTAACCTCTTGTTGCCCCAGGAGTGAGCAGGAGTCCGCTTAGAGAGAAAGGAGGGAGCCCTCCTCGCGATGGAAGCCAATTAGTGCTCTTAAAGGGCCACTCCGAACTCAGTGGCTACACATCACAGCCGCTGCATCTCAATGGGAATGTAGAATTTGGGAATGCCGGCAACAGTGAGGGAGGCGGAGAATGAACAGGAGGGTCAGGGGGGGAGAGCCAGGCAATGGAGGCAAATCGCCAGGCCTAGGGTTTATCACCCAAGAGTCTCCTATTGGCAAATGAGTGAGAGGCAATGCTATATAGGTCTGCGCTTGTCCCGAGATCTGGGACATCACATATGCCACCTTCTTTGTGAAGACCTGATGCCAGGTGGAGTTGGGAGGGTCTCCCCTGCCAGTGTCTATGAAGGTGACCCACTGTGCCCAATATCTTGGCCTCTGGGTCTTCCCAGGGATCAACAAGCGACCTGTGTGTCATCTCTCCGTCCACAACACATCGCTGCCTACAGGAGGTCCCAGGTGCCCTTTACAGGAAGGCCCATCATTATGTCAGGTTTGCCTTGGACACAGATAGCCAAGGCTGCGAGATTCACCGGCTTCACCCCCATCTCAGACACCCCTCGGGTACAGGGTGCAAGAGGCTGCGTCCATGGGGCTATAGCGTCTCCATGGCAGCAGTCCCTAATGTTTATAAACCCCAAGGGCTATCATTCCATTGTTAGGCAGCAATGTGTTGTGGACTGTGAGATGACACACAGGCTGCCTGCTGATCCCTGGAGAGACCCAGAGGCCAAGATATTGGGCGCAGTGGGTCACCTTCATAGCCACTGGCAGGGGAGACCCTCCAACTCCACCTGGCATCAGGTCTTCATGAAGAAGGTGGCATATGTGATGTCCCAGATCTCAGGACAAACGCAGACCTATATGGCATTGTCTCTCACTCATTTGCAAATAGGAGACTCTTGGGTGATAAACCCTAGGCCTGGCGATTTGCCTCCATTGTCTGGGTATCTCCTCCTGACCCTCCTGTTCATTCTCCGCTGGTGTGTGATCACTGGGAGCACATACTGCACGTTGGTGCGTGGTACCCTGGGAGTTACCAGGACTCCTACGTCCCGGGTCGCTCCCAGGTGCCTGAGATTTTCGAGAGGCCATTACCTCTGCAGGGACGGCTGCCTGGGGATAAGGGACACCCACTCAAACGCTGGCTGATGTCAACCACTGCGTCGCCCTCGGGGTCGCTCCAAGGAGAGGTACAAACACTGCTCACAGCTCCGCACGCTCCCTTAGAGAGCGGACCATAGGGCTTCTGAAGATGCTCAGGTGACTCACTCCAATACGCTCCCTGCAGGATTTCCCCGCATCACCGCAGTGGGTTGTGCCCTTCACAACCTGCAAAGAGGTGACCCCCAGCCAGAGGATGACCTGGAGGAGGATGAGGGCTCATCGGTGGATGAAGATCCAGAGGCCCGAGAGCCTCAGGAGGCTGCTGAGGGTCAGTATGAGCGCAGTCACGCCCTGGAGGAAGGAAGACATGGGAGACGCGCCCGTGATACGTTAATCGCTGGCGGGTTCCAGGAAGAGTAAAGCCAAGCGAGGGCATATGGCCACATCTCTCCTAACCCTCAGTGCCAGTCCCTTTCACCTCAGGGGATGCCCACCCACAGGCAGAGGGGGAACAGGCGCCGCATTCACCCTTGCGCGGCCCGGCCTCATGAATCGCCAGGGCCACGGTCTCTCCTTTGGCCCGTGAGCGAGGAGCTGGGTCAACCAATGGTGAAGCAGCGCCCACAGATCTGCCCGTCTCATTGGTTTGACGTTGTCCGCGGGCCTCAGCTGATTGGTGGGGCGAGCGGAGACGCCTGTCAACTCGTCCAGCTGATTGGTCGACCCTCCTGTCAACGAAAACTGCCGGACCAATGAAACCTGAGAGCAAAGTGGCGGCAACTAGGGGTTGAAGGTCAAAGTTCAAGGCCGAGGGAAAGGGAGGCTATTTTATTCCGGCATTAACGGGAGCGCGGGCGCTGGAAATGTGGAATCTCAGAGCCAGATTAGCTTTGCGGTTTATTAAAGACCTTCTTTATTCTGGATGATAAAGAATGTCCCCCCAACAAGTCAGTTGAATTTGGTTAGGGTTGAGGGGGCGGCCTTGTGGCTGGGTGGGCAGGGGTCCTGGGTCCAGCGGAAGGTGGGATGGGAACGCGGTCAGAGTAGGTTGAGAATCGGCCTGTAAACCCTTCCCAAGGGCAGACGGCAAGAGCGGGAGAGTTCCCCGGTCAAGCCGGGTGATGGGACGATCATTGGCGCCTTGACTATCGCCACCCCCTGTTAGCCCCACACCACAGCGCGCCTGTAAAACGCTCCCTGTCGACACAGCCGCTCGGACCGGCCGCACTGTAACCGCGGCACATCAGCACCCCCTCGGCGAGACAGTCGGAGTGGTACCACTCCACCAGGAAACAGGAACGGCAGCGGTGTGGTCACGTTAGGGGGGATGGGGAGGGGTGGGGGAGGAATCCCGAGTCTCAGTTGGCTGGGATATGAGGCTGTCCACTCGGGCAGGAAGAACGGAAAAGCAGAATGTTATTTGCGCGGAGAGAGAGAGAGGCTGGAGTGCAGAGGGATCTGGGCGTCCCTGTACATGAATCACAAACGGTCAGCTACAGCAAATAACTGAGGGGGAGACGGTGGCGTAGGGGGCCCGGCACTGAGTGACCGAGTTGGGGGGAGGGGGGAGGGCCTGTTGACCCAGGCAGCCCCTGGAAGGACGTCTCCTGTACCTCCACAATGGGGTGGAGTGTGGCTGGACACGGCAGGTCAGGTGGGCACTTGGCACTCACCCCCCCCCGCCCCTAACCCAGACCCGTGCTTTTCTGAGGAGTGACTCCTGGAGGAGGTGTGGCTGCCAGGAGGGACACGCTTGTCCCCCCCACCGCGGGATGGGAGGAGGAGGAGACCACCAAGCGGGTATGGGGAGGAGGTGGCAGCAGTGGTGAGCAGCCGTGATGTGGTGCGGCACACACGGGTTCAGTGACCAGGAAGGGTGAGTACCGTGTTGGCATGGGTCAGTGTGCAGGAGGGTTAAGGTGTGGCTGCCCCTTCACCCCTCCCTGCTGTGGACCTCAGGGGTGTTAGAGTCTGGGTGCCAACTGTCAATGACGCCGGAGTTGGCCAAGGGGGTGAGCCCTGGCTGCTTGGACTGAGGGCCTTGCGGCTTTGAGGGCCGCAACTCAGATGTGCCCTGGGAGGTGTCCCTCAGCTGGGGTTGGCTAGGCTGCGGGTAGAGAGGGGACTCATCACTGCTCCTCTGTCCTTTCAGGAGAAGACAGCCCACCACAATATTGAGGGATCGCAGACAGGGCCTCCTAATCCTTTCCAGATATCAGCAGGACTCCCTGGAGCTCAAGAGGCAGCACCATCCCCGGGCACAGAGAGGGGGCACCCTCCCCGGGCACAGAGAGACAGCACCCTCCCCGGGCACAGAGAGGGGGCACCCTCCCCGGGCACAGAGAGAGGGCACCCTCCCTGGGCACAGAGAGGGGGCACCCTCCCTGGGCACAGAGAGACAGCACCCTCCCCGGGCACAGAGAGACGGCACCCTCCCCGGGCACAGAGAGGGGGCACCCTCCCCAGGCACAGAGAGGGCTCACCTTCCCCGGGCACAGAGAGGGGGCACCCTCCCCGGGCACAGAGAGGGGGCACTCTCCCCGGGCACAGAGAGACAGCACCCTCCCTGGGCACAGAGAGACGGCACCCTCCCTGGGCACAGAGAGGCGGGGGGGTCTCTGACGAAGGTAAGAGCGCAGGGCACAGAGGTGAGAGTTTCGGATGGTGCAAACATTCTAGTGTCGTCTCCTCATTGATGGGAGCCTCGAACCTGGAGTCTCCATTGATCATTGGAAGACGATGGCACCATAATGTAGATCTCCATTGTCTCACCAGGGTGCCCGGTATGCACAGCGACAGTGTGATGACTTTAACTAATGACATGCCCTTGTTGTCTCTTTTAGGTTCGCCAGCAAGTGTTTGCTCTGCGGGCCCTGAAGGGTCACCCCTGACACTGGAGGACCACTGAGCTTCTGTTACACCTGCTTCACACCTGCTCTCTGAAGCAGGCATCAGCACAGATACCAGTACATCGATGGGCATTAGATCGGCGGCTAGTATCTCGGTGCACATTGGTGAGGGCTTCACACTTGCTTGAGGTGCAGGCGGAGGCAGAAAATGGCCAGGGCGCCGGCAGTCAGAGGGCTGCCGGAGACCAGGACGATGCTCAGTCGAAGGCAGATGATGAGACTCTGGAGTCGTCCATTAGGCGGCAGGTGCTGGATGTCCAGCAAGATGTGCGGGAGGATCTGGCGGAGATCCATGAGGGTATGCGTGCCATGGTCTCCATGATGGAGGAGTCCATGTGGAGCGTGAGCACTGCGTTGACCCTCATGGCCGAGCGCACTACCTCCTCCATTGAGAGAGTGGCGTCTCTCAAGGAGAGACAGCTCCAGGGACAGAATCAGGGGTTTCTGGGGTTGCGCTCGGACCTGCAAACCCTCACACATGCAATGACCTCAGGTGGTCAGTGCCAGTGTGGGAGATGGATGAGGCACCCAGTATCCCAGCTAAGTGCCCTTCCATCAATACTGAGCAGGGAGGTTCAGATCGACCTCACGTTGGCGCACAAGCTGCTTGTTGTCTCTGCGGGCTCCTATTAGGGCACTTTAGATGATGGCAGCAGCCCCTCCGCCCCTCTGCCAGTGACCGTGGCATCTGATGAGGCTGCGATGACTGGGGAGATGCCAGCCATGGCACTGGCCGCTCCGTCCCGGGCAGGGCCAGCGTAGGCTCCACTAGCCAAAGGACGATCGCCAAGGTCATCAAGGCCAACAAGACAGCAGAGTCAGCAGGCTGCCTCCAATGCCAGTGCCAGTGAGGGGGGCACCAAGTGGTAGCACTCACAAACGTAAGTTAGAGGCATCATGAGCACAAGAGGGACAGGTCACGGGTGATTTTATGTTCATTTATGTTTATCTATACTGGGCTGGGAATGAAGACCAGAGAAGTTTATGTAAATAGTTTGGAATTGTCAAAATGAGATAGATTTTGTTTTTGTCTTCATGGCCTGAGTGTGCTTCACTTTTTTATTTTATGGATGCAGGGTACACCAGTATGTAATGCTGGATGTAAGTGGCTTTGAATTTCATTGCACAGGCACTGAGTGTTCTTAGTGTTCAAATGAAAGGCTTCTTTCAGACATCCAGGATGGAGATGGCAGCCCTGGCATGCAGTTGAAGCTGATCTTTGGTAGCCTAGCTGAAGGAGCGTTGATTCAAAGCGTCCCTGGTGTCCTTGCTTCCCTAGAGGTTACCGAGGTCTCCCTCCATGCCCTCAGCGTTCTCCTCACCATACTCCTCTTCTGACTCACTACTGGACTCATCATCTGTGGCCTGTGCAGCTGTGTCATGACCCTATTCCTTCAGAGGGCCCCCCCCTTGCCAGTACCAGATTTTGGAGAGCGCAGCATGCAACCACTATCAATGACACCCACTCTGGGGGTATTGTAGTACACCCACTAAATGGTCCAGGCATTGGAAGCACATCTTGAGAAGACCTATGGTCCCCTTTTGGAGCCATGACTCATATTGTAACACTTCTCTGCCTCTTTTCTTGGGTGGCGGAGAGGCATCATAGCCCTCGTCATCCAGCAGCCATCCATCCAGTCGGGCTGGAGCACTGAAGAGCCCCGGCACCTGGGAGTGTCTCAGGATGTAAGCATCACGGGAGCTGCCAGGGTACCTTGCACAGATTTGCAGGATCTGCATCCTGTGGTCACACACTATCTGCACGTTCATGGAGTGGAATCCCTTCCTGTTGACGAAGGCACTCAGCTGACCCGCTGGCGCCTTGATAGCCACATGTGTGCTGTCAATTGTACCCTGGACGCGGGGAAGCCCAGCAATCACTGCAAAGCCTCTGGCTCACTCAGCCTGACTGGCCTCGTCTGTACAGTAAAGAATAAAGGTCAGTACCTGCCTGAACAGAGCTTCTGTCACCAACTTGATGCAACTGTGGACAGCTGATTGCTGAGTCTACACACAGACCCCTCACTGACCCCTGGAAAGAGCCGGAGGCATAGATGTCGAGAGCCATTGTGACCTTCAGAACCACTGGCATGAGGTGTCCACTCACATAGTCGGAGCTGATCTCAGGCCCAATCATCTGACAAATGGAGGTCACGGTCCCCTTGAGACGCGGAGCCTCCTTCAGCATTGCACCTCAGACACATTGAGGTAGCTGCATCGCCGCCTGTAAACCCTGGCAGCAGGCATCTTCTGTGGCCCCTTCTGCCTTGGTCTTCCTACTGGCCCTGCAGTCCATGTGCCTGCGCCTCTCCTCCCACAGGTCCCTCCCTTGGAAGCTGCATTGGGACACCCGGCCTCTCTTTCTCCTCAGTGGAGGTGCCACCAGCGGAGACCACAATCCTCATTACCAGGGTAACAGGAGGCTGTCTGATACCTGGAACGGTCCACACAGTCTGAGTCCTCCGGGGGCCATACGGATACCAAGGAGTCCTGAAATAAAACCTGGAAATGCAAAGAAGCTGCCAAGTACCAATAAGTCACCAGCAGCAAACTATCTACCAAACTCCTCACCACTCACACTGGCAATGCTGCTGACCCTTTTTATCCCACCCTTGGGTGAGGTTTTTGAAAATGTCGGCTGGTCGCTTTCCGGTTTTACCTGTGGAACGGGCAACGTAGAATCACAGAGAGTCGGACTGTGAAGGGCCTTAAGCGGCCTCTGAATTAATGGTGGGCGAGGCTGACCGAAATATCGCGCGAGTGCGCGGTGAGGTCGGGACGCTCACCATGAGGACCATCGCGCGGCAATTTTTACGCCCGATCGAGCCGCACAAACGCCCGCCCTCGGGACGCAAAACTCTGCCCCTTGAAGCTAAGGTCCACTGTCGTTAAAAAACCCCCATCGGGTTCACTAATGCCCCCTTTAGGGGAGGGAAATCTGCCCGTCCTTACCCGGTCTGGGCTACACGTGACTCCCAGACCCACACAGCAAATGTGGTTGACTCTTTAACTGCCCCCTCTCTGAAATGGCCGAGCGAGACCACTCAGTTCAAGGGGCAATTAGGGATGGGTAACAAATGCTGGCCTAGCCAGCGACACCCACATCCCGGGAATGAATAAAGACAAAGAAATGAGGAAGGCAAATCAGGAAGGTTGACCTTTTCTGTGAGAGGGATAGAATATAAAGAGTAGGGAAGTCTTGCTACAATTCACGGCGTGGGTGAGATTACACCTCGAGCACTGTGTCCAGTTTTGGCCTCCTTACTTAAGGAGGGACAATACTGGCACGGGAAGCAGTTCAGAGACGACTGATTCCTGGGACAAAGGGGGTTTGTCTTATGAGGGAAGGTTGAGCAGATTGGGCCCTGTACCCATTGGGAGTTTAGAAGAACGAGAGGTGATCTTATCGAAACAGATAAGATTCTGAGGGGGGGGGGTGCTCGAGAGGGTGGATGCGGAGAGGATGTTTCCCCCACTGGTGGGGAGCAGGATCTAGAGCTAGGGGGCACACAGTTTGAAGATAAGAGGAATTTCTTCTCCAAGGATCACTTGTATTTGGAATTGCCGTCCGCAGGGAGCAGTGGAGGCCGGGTCATTGAATATATTCAAGGCTGGAGGTAGACAAGGTTTTTAATCTATAGGGGGGGGTCAAGGGTTATAAGGGGGGGGCAGGCAGGAAAGGTGGATTTAAGTCCACAGTCAGATCAGCCATGATCTTATCGAACTGGCCAAAGTGTCAAAAGGCCTACTCCTGCCCCTATTTCTTAGGATATTACGATGTAAACCATCACGGGTTTGGCACTGATTGCTTAACTCTACCTGTCAGTCACTGCTGGAGACCCCCACCTCTAAAAGTGAACGGGGTTGGCTTTAATGGGTGGATTTTTGCATTATCCCCCCACTGAGTCCATTTCGCTGGGTAAATCGACCTGCCTTTGCCCAGGGAGACTTGGCTCTAGTCCCGCTCACGGATTCCGCTGTTATTTCCAAGTCGGGACGGCGCGTGGCTTGGAGGGGAACTTGGAGGGCGGTGGTGTTCCCCTAGGGGCCCGGTTTAAGCAGACTCTGCTGCGGAGAGCGCTGTAGTGCAAACCGGGGAGGCGGAGGGCAGATGGTGGGGGATTCGGTCTGTGTGAAACATATCTCAGCGCCAGCGCGTTTGTGGCAGCTTTCGCCAACCTCGAAGGTTGTGGAACGTCAACGGCGCTGGATAAACACAAGCTGTGGCTAAAAGTGCCTCCCCAGTTTGAATCAGTTCCTGAGGCCTGTGGGGGGAATAGCCGAGCGCAAACTGCTGAAATCTCTTCCCCTCCCCTGGCCCAAAAAGGTGCAAATTTCCGGCTGATTATCTTTAAACTCTCCGAAGATTGGAAAGGAACATCACCCCAGCAAATCCCAGTCAGGTGAAAAATGCATATGAGTCCATGTCCATAGTTTGACAGCAGAGTATAGCGCCAGCACCTCAACCCTCAGCACAAAGTGATTCACTGCCATCGTTGTAATGTAAGGAAAAAATGCCAGTCAAGGGCGGAAGCCCCTATAACTTTGTTCCAAAGACTGAGTATTAGGAGCACCTGGCACTGCCCATTATTGTGCCTGAGGACGTACATTATTGAGGGGACAGGGGACAGGGATTTTTTTTTTAATTATTCGCTCTTGGGGTGTGAATATCACCGGCCAGGCCAACATTTGTTGCCCATCCCTCATTGCCCCCTTGAGAAGGTGGTGGTGAGCTCCCTTCTTGAGCCGCTGCAGTCCATGTGGTGTAGGTACACCCACCGTGCTGTTAGGGAGGGAGTTCCAGGATTTTGACCCAGCGACAGTGAAGGGACGGCCGATATATTTCCAAGTCAAGGATGGTGAGTGGCTTGGAGGGGAACTTCCAGGTGGTGGTGTTCCCCATGCGTCTGCTGCCCTTGTCCTTCTAGGTGGTAGAGGTCGTGGGTTTGGGAGGTGCTGTCGAAGGAGCCTCGGTGAGTTGCTGCAGCGGGATGGGGTCGATTTGGTGATTATGTCACTTCCTGTATGGACAAGAAATGTCCTTCTCCATTAGCTGCTCACCTGCAAACTGCATTCCGTGAGTCACAAAGGACATTGTGCCCTTGGTTCATTGGTTGGGGGTGGGGGTCTGATTGGGCAGAAGTCGAAGGTTAGTCCACCAGTGTTGCCTCTCCTCTGGTGAGCCAACGGGCAACAACCAATGTCACGTGACTGCACTGCGGCCAATCGCGTTCAAGGGACCAAACATTGACCGACGCGGAATAACGAAGAAACGCCCAGAGTATTCTGATCCGCCACACCCCAGTTCGAGGCTGCCAGTTTATTTTACGCCACACGTTGCGGGTAGGTTAGTAAAAAAAATAAATACATTCAGAATAAATATATAGATTTTATAAAAAAAACAGCCTGCCCTCCGTGTGACATCATTGGCAGTCCCGTCGGCTTTCTGGGATTCAAGGGACCCCGTGAGGTTTAAGAGGAATCAAACTCCGGCCTCCGGTAGTCCAAAGGCTGGTTAGTAAGGGCCCTCCCCCCCCAACCCAACGCTAATCGCCAAGCTCCCAAAATCGCCCGAGCGTTTAGTCAGGATGGCGCGAGGTGTTCGGTAGAACGCAGACCGATGTCTCTCTCCGCGCGCACACACGCGCGCGCAGTCTCGTGTACACGTCTCACACACGCAGTCTCGTGTACGCGTCTCATACGTAGCTCAACACCCGCCCCACCCGCCTGGGGGATGCAGAGCGTTTAATCCTGAGGGCAAATTTCCACTGGCAGGGAGGGGCAGAGGAATCGGTGCGGGGCGGGGGGTTACCCGTCGACGGGTCACAGGCCGAAGAACCAGGGGGCCACAGGCAGAGGGATGTGGTTTTTTTTTTTAAAAAAAGGCAGCAAGTTCCTGCGATCAGGGATGCAGTGTCCTGGAAGCATTAGCAACTTTCGAAAGGGGGTGGCACACATACTCGTAAAGGAATAAAAAAAAAAACCCTCCTCAGGATTATGTGGGAAGAGCAAGGGGACTGCGACTACTTGGACACCTGTTTCAAAGAGACAGCACAGCAAAAATGGGCCAAATGGCCTCCTTCTATCCTGTATCATTCAGATGCTGTTGTAGCCTTTGTTGATGCCAGCGTATAGGCAGAGAGAGAGGGGCAGTGGGATTAGTTTGGGATTGATACAGGGCTATGGGGAGAGAGCGGGACAGTGGGATTAGTTTGGGATTGATACAGGGCTATGGGGAGAGAGTGGGGCAGTGGGATTAGTTTGGGATTGATACAGGGCTATGGGGAGAGAGTGGGGCAGTGGGATTAGTTTGGGATTGATACAGGGCTATGGGGAGAGAGCGGGACAGTGGGATTAGTTTGCGGATTGATACAGGGCTATGGGGAGAGAGTGGGGCAGTGGGATTAGTTTGGGATTGATACAGGGCTATGGGGAGAGAGTGGGGCAGTGGGATTAGTTTGGGATTGATACAGGGTTATGGGGAGTTGGATTGTTCTACAAAAGGCTGTAGAACGTATTTGATGGGCCCAATGGCCACTAGTAATTCTCTAATTAAGGGAATGTGTATTTAAACCTGGCGGTATTGAGTCGGGTGCAAGCTCTGGGTGCCCTTTCCCATTTAACAGCGGCGGAGAAATCCTATCACAATCTGCATTCCTCAATCACTGAGGATTGAACTCAATGGGAATCTGTAGCTTGGAAGATTGAGACCCACGTAGACCAACCTCTTGTTCCGTTGGGTGGAGAAGATTAACAGGAGGGACCAATCGAGCAGTTTCGAGTGATTAAGTTGATCATTTCCGATAAACTATTTACTCTGCTGGGGGTGCTGGGGAGGGGTGCATGGATGAGGGAACATAACCTTAAAATTATAGCCGCACCATTGACACCAAAGGGAGTGGAAGTCTGGAACTTTCTTCCCAAAAAAATCTGTCTAGGATCAGGGTGGATTGGACATTTCACAGCAGGCACTAATTTTTATTGGTTAAGGGCTATGGGGCTAAGGGGGGGGTCAAGCTTCAGTTCAGCCACGATCGGACTGACTGGTGACAGGCTCAAGGGGCTGAATGGCCTCCTCCTCTTCCCATGACGAGAGCAGGTCGACCATGGTGGGGGGGCGACCATGTTCCTCAGTGGCACTGCCCGCTCAGGTGGCGGGGAACTGGACGAGGCGGGCGAGGGGGGGGGGGCGACGAGACCTGGAACCAGGAGATCCCCGTAGACCCAGGGAAAGAGGGAGGAATGGGGCCACGGCAGCTTCCGATTGGAGGTTAGGGGAGGGATGGGGGGTGGGGGAGGGGGGTGGGGAGTGGAAGTTTAAGTTAATCCCTGAGGGGGTATTTGTCCCATCTGATACCCCTTCCCCTCCCCACCCACACCACCCACATCCCACCTCCTGGTGGAGCACTGGCAAGGGTTGGAGCCCATCCTGGTGGGGAGTAGGTGCCACCCACGGGTGCTGGGTGAGGGTGTGGGGGGGGGGTGGGGGGGGGGGAAGGGGCACCTTCTCTTGCCGCGCCCGATGGGTCGGTGGCGCCCTCCTCTCATTGGGCCGGGATGACTCGGGCGCCAGGGCAAGTTCACCTCCCCCTCACCCCGGCTTGGTGGGGTAGATGCCCGCGTTTCCCCACCACCACCCTCCCTACCCCGTCCACTCCCACCCTCCCCACCCCACCCCCACTCCCCACCCCCACCCCCCCGCCCCCCCCCCAACACCCCTCCACCCTCCCTTTCCGTCTTTGGCGTTGCGCTGAGACTACGTTTGGGTCTTTGGGCGTTCCCCCTTCTCCTCGCCCGCGTTGGCGCCCATGTCGCCGATCTTCACGGCCTTCTTAACGTCGGGGGGCTCCTGGGTCAGTTCGTGTAGCGATGGCTCCTGGTACAGAGCAGCTGCCGGAGAAGGCATGGGACAGTCAAGGCAACAACAACAACAACAACAACAACGACGTGCATTTATATAGGGCCTTTAAAAAAAACAATATCCCACGGGGTGCTCCACCACCGGGAGCGCTATCGAGCAGAATTCGCACCAGGAGGGTAATGGGACAGGTTGGTCAATGAGGTCAGTTTTAAGGAGCGTCTTAAAGGAGGAGAGAGAGAGAGGCGGAGAGGTTTGAGGGGGGAATTCCAGACCTTGGGACCCCCCCATCCAACCGCCAAGGCAGCTGAAGGCACGGCCGCCGATGGTGGAGCGATGGAAATCGGGGATGTCCAAGAGGCCGGGGATTGGAGGAACGCAGAGATCAGGGTCGTGTTGAATGACAGATTCATAGGAGGGTCTACGGAGTGAGGTCGCAGGTCAGTCACTGACCTCGGAGGGTTGTGGGGCTGGAGGAGGTTCCAGAGGTAGGGGACCGGGAGGCGCGAGGCCACGGAAGGATTTGGAAACGAGGGCGAGAATTTCCAAATTCAGGCGCCGCTTGGACCGGGTGCGGAGGTTGGGGGTCAGAGGGCACGGGGGCTGGGGGTCAGAGGGCACGGGGGCTGGGGGTGCTGGGCGAACAGGGGGCCCTGGTGCCAGTTTGGGTGTCGAGGGGAGGCGAGTTTTTGGATGAGTTTGAGTTTACGTTGGGTTGAAGGTTAGAGTCCCGGCAAGGTTGGCCCTCACCCTGGGCACTGACGGCAGAGCACGAACCCCATGAGCATGGCACAGAGGCTGTGGGGGGGCCAGGTTTTCCCCTCTTGCCCACGATGATGCCCGCCACTGGCAGGGCTGGAAAATCCCGGACGGTCACCCCCCATCACTGGCAGACGCCGGTCAACACCCCCTCGGAGTGCTTGTCTGTAACAGCGACTGTGAGGTGCTAGCAAGACCCCCAAAACTGTCCAGAGTTGGTCACCTGTTCTCATGCCTTCCTTGCCTGGCACTCACTTGGCTGGTGGACCTGCCCCTGGGCCCTTTCTCTCTCTCTCTCTATCTCTCTGAAGGAGATCTCCCTTTCCTCCACACCCTTCAGGAGCATAGGAACAGGAGGAGGCCATTCAGCCCCTCGAGTCTGTCCGCCATTCAATGGGATCATGGCTGATCTGCAACCTTACTCCATGTAACCACCTTTGCCCCATATGATCCGTTATTCAGTATGACCCTGATCCTCTATCTCAACGCCGTACTCCCGCTCTCTCCCCATACCCCTTGATGCCTTGTCTAGAAATCTATCTCTTTCCTTCTTAAATATATTCAGTGACTTGGCCTCCACAGCTTCTGGGGTAGAGAATTCCACAGGTTCACCACCCTCTGAGTGAAGAGGTTTCTCCTCATCTCAGTCCTGAATGGCCTACCCTATATCCTGAGACTGTGACCCCTTGTTCTAGAACCGCATCCCCAGCCCGAGGAAACATCATTCCTGCATCCAGTCTGTCCATCCCTGTCAGAATTTTATACCTTTCAATCAGATCCCCTCTCATTCTTCTCAACTCCAGTGAATACAGGACCTAGTCAACCCAATATATCCTCATACAACCATCCTGACATCCAAAGGAATCCCAGATGTTCACTTGCATTGCCATAGCCTCCAGGGCTATGGGCCAAGCGCTGGAAAATGGGATTAGTGTAGTCCGATCTTTGTTGACCGGTGCGAACACAATGGGCTGAATGGCCTCTTTCTGTGCTGTAAACGTCTGTGAGAATCAGTCTGGTGAGCCTTCCCTGCACTCCCTCTATGGCAAGTATATCCTTTCTTAGGTAAGGAGACCAAAACTCCACACAATACTCCAGGTGTGGTCTCCCCAAGGCCCTGTACAGATGCAGTAAGACCTCTTTGCTCCTGTACTCAAGTCATTTAACCCTTGGATGTTTTCAAGAAGGAGTTAGATATAGCTCTTGGGGCGAAAGGGGTCAAAGGGTATGGGGAGAAAGCGGGGAGCAGGGCTATCGAGTTGGATGATCAGCCACGATCGCAATGAATGGTGGAGCAGGCTCGAAGGGCCGAATGGCCTCCTCCTGCCCCTAGTTTCTATGTTTCTACGTTGGGGTCCAGGCATCATTCTGGTAAATCTGCACTTCACCCCCCCCTCCAAGACCTTTTCCTTTGCAAATAACCCTCCTCGTTTTTTTAAACACGATTCAGGTTCTGTTCCCCTCAGAGTTTCTGGTCAGGCTTTGCTGTGTCTTAGCCACTTTCCGCGTAGAACTCATTCCTTTTTTTGGGGCCAGAGGCTTGAACATTGCCGGAACAGAGAGAGAGAGAGAGAGAGAGAAGTCACCGAAGCTTTCTCGCCTCGCACTCACCAGGACAAGTGCAAGAATTCCAAATTTCAAACTCTCACCACAATTCATACCGCGGGAGAAAAGGGCGGCGATTGGTTGGCAGGTTGACTCTGATTGGCCGAGGCGTCGCCGTGGGGAAAGCAACTGGCTCTCTCCACCCCCAGCTCGGGCGATTCGATAAAGGAGCGGGGGGTGGGGAGGGGGCTTCAACATATTCCTCTTGTTGCAGAGAAACGGGTCCCTTCGCGTGAATGGGTGCCACTTCTAGCAAATTCTAAGAAATTTGGCATTCTCGCGTTTGTCCTGTTCAGCAATTTAACCTGCCCTCTCGTCACTAACTCTGCAGCCCAGGGGTAATAGTTTCCCCTCATTCACTTACACAGAACCTCTCACCACTTTGACCCCCCCCCCAAACACTCCATCAGGTCTCATCGTTGAACCTTCTTCTTCCCTGTGAGAGGACCCCTCGTCTCTCCTCAGAGCCTCTCATCCGTGGGATCATTTCCCACCTCCTCTCTGTGGCCTTGACATATCCCCACCCCCCCGCCCAGAATTAAGGCATCCGAAAATGGACAAGTGAGGCCTACTCAATAATTTAGACAGATACAAGGTCAGTCGCCACTTCATCTTTGTGCTCTGTGTGCCCCTGTTTGTAAAAGTCTGGGGTCCAACACACATGTATTTTTTGACAGTGTTGAAAAGTGCCCCCCTGGCACTAAGGCACAGAGTCACCCCCACCTCCTGACCGGGGACTGAGTTTAGCTTCAGCAGTTTTGAGCCTCAACAACCCCGAGCTTGCAAATGGGGAGAAAATTAAAGCCAGCCAGAGCTTTGCAACTCCCGATTGCTGTCCCGTGACCACCCCCACCCACCCACCCCCCCCCACCACCCCCAGGAGAGGGTGCGCGTGCGTCAAGTGATGCAGGGCAGGAATGTGAGTGTGACAGTGAGGCCTGTGAGTGTGACTGTGAGGCCTGTGAGTGTGACTGTGAGGCCTGTGAGTGTGAGCGTGAGGCCTGTGAGTGTGACAGTGAGTGTGAGTGCGAGGCCTGTGAGTGCGACAGTGAGGCCTGTGAGTATGAGCATGAGGCCTGAGTGTGAGTGTGACAATGAGGCCTGTGAGTGTGAGTGTGAGGCCTGAGTGTGAGTGTGACAGTGAGGCCTGTGAGCGTGAGTGTGGCAGTGAGGCTGTGAGTGTGAGGCCTGTGAGTGTGACAGTGAGGCCCGTGAGTGTGTGTGGCAGTGAGACCAGTGAGTATGAGCATGAGGCCTGTGAGTGTGAGTGTGAGGCCTGTGAGTGTGAGCATGAGGCCTGTGAGTACGAGGCCTGTGAGTGTGACAGTGAGGCCTGTGAGTGTGACAGTGAGGCCTGTGAGTGTGGCAGTGAGGCCTGTGAGTGTGAGTGCTAGGCCTGTGAGTGTGACAGTGAGGCCTGTGAGTGTGGCAGTGAGGCCTGTGAGTGTGACAGTGAGGCCTGTGAGTGTGAGCGTGAGGCCTGTGAGTGTGACAGTGAGTGTGAGTGCGAGGCCTGTGAGTGCGACAGTGAGGCCTGTGAGTATGAGCATGAGGCCTGAGTGTGAGTGTGACAATGAGGCCTGTGAGTGTGAGTGTGAGGCCTGAGTGTGAGTGTGACAGTGAGGCCTGTGAGCGTGAGTGTGGCAGTGAGGCTGTGAGTGTGAGGCCTGTGAGTGTGACAGTGAGGCCCGTGAGTGTGTGTGGCAGTGAGACCAGTGAGTATGAGCATGAGGCCTGTGAGTGTGAGTGTGAGGCCTGTGAGTGTGAGCATGAGGCCTGTGAGTACGAGGCCTGTGAGTGTGACAGTGAGGCCTGTGAGTGTGACAGTGAGGCCTGTGAGTGTGGCAGTGAGGCCTGTGAGTGTGAGTGCTAGGCCTGTGAGTGTGACAGTGAGGCCTGTGAGTGTGGCAGTGAGGCCTGTGAGTGTGACAGTGAGGCCTGTGAGTGTGAGCGTGAGGCCTGTGAGTGTGGCAGTGAGGCCTGTGAGTGTGACAGTGAGGCCTGTGAGTATGAGCGTGAGGCCTGTGAGTGTGAGCATGAGGCCTGTGAGAGTGAGCATGAGGCCTGTGAGAGTGAGTGTGAGGCCTGTGAGTGTGAGTATGAGGCCTGTGAGTACGAGGCCTGTGAGTGTGACAGTGAGGCCTGTGAGTGTGACAGTGAGGCCTGTGAGTGTGACAGTGAGGCCTGTGAGTATGAGCGTGAGGCCTGTGAGTGTGGCAGTGAGGCCTGTGAGTGTGACAGTGAGGCCTGTGAGTGTGACAGTGAGGCCTGTGAGTGTGACAGTGAGGCCTGTGAGTGTGACAGTGAGGCCTGTGAGTGTGACAGTGAGGCCTGTGAGTGTGAGTGAGGCCTGTGAGTGTGACAGTGAGGCCTGTGAGTGTGGCAGTGAGGCCTGTGAGTGTGGCAGTGAGGCCTGTGAGTGTGACAGTGAGGCCTGTGAGTGTGGCAGTGAGGCCTGTGAGTGTGACAGTGAGGCCTGTGAGTGTGACAGTGAGGCCTGTGAGTGTGACAGTGAGGCCTGTAAGTGTGACAGTGAGGCCTTTGAGTATGAGCGTGAGGCCTGTGAGTGTGGCAGTGAGGCCTGTGAGTGTGACAGTGAAGCCTGTGAGTGTGAGCGTGAGGCCTGTGAGTGTGACAGTGAGGCCTGTGAGTGTGACAGTGAGGCCTGTGAGTGTGAGCGTGAGGCCTGTGAGTGTGACAGTGAGGCCTGTGAGTGTGAGCGTGAGGCCTGTGAGTGTGAGCGTGAGGCCTGTGAGTGTGACAGTGAGGTCTGTGAGTGTGGCAGTGAGGCCTGTGAGTGTGACAGTAAGGCCTGTGAGTGTGACAGTGAGGCCTGTGAGTGTGACAGTGAGGCCTGTGAGTGTGGCAGTGAGGCCTGTGAGTGTGACAGTGAGGCCTGTGAGTGTGACAGTGAGGCCTGTGAGTGTGACAGTGAGGCCTGTGAGTGTGACAGTGAGGCCTGTGAGTGTGGCAGTGAGGCCTGTGAGTGTGACAATGAGGCCTGTGAGTGTGACAGTGAGGCCTGTGAGTGTGAGCGTGAGGCCTGTGAGTGTGACAGTGAGGCCTGTGAGTGTGACAGTGAGGCCTGTGAGTGTGGCAGTGAGGCCTGTGAGTGTGACAGTGAGGCCTGTGAGTGTGACAGTGAGGCCTGTGAGTGTGACAGCGAGGCCTGTGAGTGTGACAGCGAGGCCTGTGAGTGTGGCAGTGAGGCCTGTGAGTGTGACAGTGAGGCCTGTGAGTGTGACAGTGAGGCCTGTGAGTGTGACAGTGAGGCCATTGGTCAACAAGGAGACCGTGTGGGCTGGAGGGCCCGATTTGGGGGGGGAGGGGGGCCCCAATGAACCCCAATAACAGCCGAGGCCTTTACGAGAGGGAGGAAGATGGAGGGCGAGATGGTGAGTGGCCAAGTGTTTGCTTTTACCTTCAATGAGTTTGGGTAGAAAATGAGCAGCTCTCTTGGTTTTCTTCACCCGGTTGCCCTTCATGGTTTCCCCTTCCTTGTTGATGCCGAGGTACCAGGAGCGACCGGATTCCCGCTGTCGGTACAGGACTGAGGAATACATCACGTAGTAATTTTCAAACACCGACTCCTTGAACTTACATTCAGGTGTGAAATGTTCCTGCGGAATTTACAACAAGGATCACGAGTTCTGGTTACAGCATCTTTCCCCAGCTCCCCAACTGGGATTCCCATTCGCTTGCACTGAAAAATCAAACTCGCAGGCCTCACGTTCACACTCACAGGCCTCACGTTCACACTCACACTCACAGGCCTCACACTCACACTCACAGGCCTCACGTTCACACTCACACTCACAGGCCTCACACTCACACTCACAGGCCTCACGTTCACACTCACACTCACAGGCCTCACTGTCACACTCACTCACAGGCCTCACACTCACACTCACAGGCCTCACTGTCACACTCACTCAGGCCTCACACTCACACTCACAGGCCTCCCTCACGTTCACACTCACAGGCCTCACTGTCACACTCACACTCACAGGCCTCACACTCACAGGCTTCACTGTCACACTCACACACAGGCCTCACACTCACACTCACAGGCCTCACTGTCACACTCACTCAGGCCTCACACTCACACTCACAGGCCTCCCTTACGTTCACACTCACAGGCCTCACTGTCACACTCACACTCACAGGCCTCACACTCACAGGCTTCACTGTCACACTCACACACAGGCCTCACACTCACACTCACAGGCCTCACTGTCACACTCACAGGCCTCACGTTCACACTCACAGACCTCATGGTTACATTCACACTCACAGGCCTCACTGTCACACTCACAGGCTTCACGTTCACACTCACAGGCCTCACTGTCAAACTCACAGACCTCATGGTCACACTCACACTCACAGGCCTCACACTCACACCCACAGGCCTCACTGTCCCTCTCACACCCACAGGCCTCACATTCAGGCCTCATGTGTACTCAGGCCTCACTCTCCCTCTCACACCCACAGGCCTTACTCTCCCTCTCACACCCACAGGCCTCACTCTCCCTCTCACACCCACAGGCCTCATGCTCACATTCACAAGCCTCACTGTCCCTCTCACACTCACAGATAGTGTGACTGGGGCCATGCAGATACACTGACCCGTCTCATTCAGGTTTAATAGAATGATGCCATCTCAGAAGGATGCCATTCGGCCTATTGTACCTGTATTTACAGCACCCAGGGGTGGGGGTAAGGGGTTGGGAGAATATTTGGGCCTTCCGACATGTGTCACCAACCTAGGGGAGCAAAGTCCAGATTTAGGGACATTAACAGGAGGAGGCCATTCAGCCCCTCAATCCTGTTCTGCCATTCATCTGGATCCTGTCCAATCCGTACCTCGACTCCATTGACCTGTCTCGTCTCCACATCCCCTGATACCTAACGCCATTCTATCGAGCTCCAGTCAAGCTCCAGTCGAACTCCAGTCGAGCTCCAGTCGAGCTCCAGTAGCCACAGCCTTTCTAGAGAGAGAGAGGGAGATAGAGGCCGGAACTTTCCGGTCCAGCCAGTGGTGGGAATCGGCACAGGGGGGCGGGCTGGTGAGTTTGGAGGGCAGCCTTTGGGTGGGCATCTCCGGATCTGCCGCTGGCGAGAGTCACCGGAAAATCCCGGCCAGAGTTGAGGATTTCCACTCCCCTGTGTGTGAGGACGTGCTTCCTGACATCACCCCCGGAACAGCCTGGCTCCTGTTTTAAGGCTCTGCTGAGTTGTTCTTTGTTTTAATTCTTTCATGGGATGTGGGCGTCGCTGGCCGGGCCCAGCGTTTATTGGCCATCCCTCATTGCCCCTTGAGGAGGTGGTGGTGAGCTGCCTTCTTGAGCCGCTGCAGTCCATGTGGTGTAGGTACACCCACAGTGCTGTTAGAGAGGGAGTTCCAGGATTTTGACCCAGCGACAGTGAAGGAACGGCCGATATATTTCCAAGTCAGGACAGTGAGTGACCTATCCGCCCGCTGCCCTTGTCCATCCACTGGGGCCGGGGTTTGGAAGGTGCTATTTTTTTGATGAAACCAATTAAACTAAATTAGGGAAAAAACAAGGGACAAAACGAGAGGCAAATGAAAAGCCTAATGTTCTGGGAAACTGATAAACATGAAACCAAAGTTTGGAAGGTGCTGTCAAAGGAGCCTTGGTGAGTTCTAACTGACCGGGTAAAGACAGCAGGTTCCCTTCCCAACAGGATATTAGTGAGATTAGTGAACTATTCTCTCTCTCTCCCCCCTCTCCCTACCCCCTCTCCCTTTCTCCCCCCTCTCTCTTCCCTCTCCCTCTCTCTCCCCTCTCCCTCTCTCTCTCTCCCCCTCTCCCTCTCTCTCCCCTCTCCCTCTCTCTCTCCCCCTCTCTCTCTCTCTCCCCTCTCCCTCTCTCTTCCCTCTCCCTCTCTCTCCCCCCTCCCTCTCTCTCTCACCCCTCTCCCCATCCCTCTCTCTCTCTATCCCCCCCTCTCTCTCTCCCCCTCTCCCTCTCTCTTGCTCTCTCCCTCTCTTTCTCCCTCTCCCTCTCCCTCTCTCCCCCCTCCCTCTCTCTCACCCTCTCTCTCCCCCCTCCCTCTCTCTCTTTATCCCCCCCTCTCTCTCTCTCCCCCATCTCTCTCTCCCCCCTCCCTCTCTCCCCCCTCTCCCTCTCTCTCCCCCCTCTCTCTATCCCCCCCTCTCTCTCTCCCCCTCTCCCTCTCTCTTGCTCTCTCCCTCTCTTTCTCCCTCTCCCTCTCCCTCTCTCCCCCCTCCCTCTCTCTCACCCTCTCTCTCCCCATCTCCCTCTCTCTTGCTCTCTCCCTCTCTTTCTCCCTCTCCCCCTCTCTCCCCCTCTCTCTTTCCCCCCCTCTCTCTCCCCCATCTCTCTCTCCCTCTCCCTCCCTCTCTCCCTCTCCCTCTCTCTTGCTCTCTCCCTCTCTTTCTCCCTCTCCCTCTCCCTCTCTCTCTCTTTCCCCCCCTCTCTCTCCCCCATCTCTCTCTCTCTCTCCCTCCTCTCCCCATCCCTCTCTCTCTCTCCCCCCCTCCCTCTCTCTCCTTCTCTCCCCCCTCTTTCTCTGTCCCTTTCTCTCCCTTTCCCTCTCTCCTTCTCTCCCCCCACACCCCCCTCTCTCTCTCTCTCTCTCCCGACCCTACCCAATCCTTTCATCATCTGAACTAGATCACCCTGAATCTTCTACACTTCAAGCTGAACCTGTGCAACCTGCCCTCATCGCTTAACCCCGTTAGCCCCGGTGTCACTGGGTGAACCTGCGCTGCCCCTGTTCCCTCGCGCGATCAGTAGATCCTCCCTGAGGCTGGGGGCCCAGGATTGAACATTCCAGCTGGTGTCTGTCCAGAGGCTGCAGCAGAATTTCCACCGTCGTGTATTCTATGCCCCCCCTCGAGATTAACACTCCAATCGCCTTTGCGATTAGATTCGAGACCCGACTGTGTGTGTTTAATGATTAAATTGGACTGAAGTTTGCTCCCATGTTGAAGAGGGAGGGTCTGAGCAACAAGACTGCATGGCTCCTGTGGGCCACTCCTGCAACTATTAAGACCCTGTCGATGGGAGCTGGAATGACAAATGAGCTTCTCGGAGGGAAACGTCCGGCTGAATAAAAATAAAAATAAAAGTGAGACAGAGAGAGAGAGAGAGAGAGAGAAGCGGTCTGTTAATGAGCCACAGTCCATCACCAGGAGCTGTGCAGAGGGGCGGCCGCTTTGCCTCCTGAGTTTAGCTGCAGCTTTCCCTGTATCTGACCCAGTTCCGGGAGATACCAGGGCCCCAGCTGCTGCTCTCAGTGGGAGGGAGGAGGAGCTGCACAGGGTGAGAGGCTGAGACCTCAGTCAGGAGCCCGTCCTGTAGGATGAGACAGAGTGAGGACACCTCCACTGCACAGCCTCACTCACACTCACACTCACTCACACTCACTCACACTCACACTCACTTACACTCACTCACACTCACTCACTTACACACACACACACCCACTCACACTCACACTCACTCACACTCACTCACACTCACTCACACTCACTCACACTCACACTCACACTCAGTTACACTCACTCACACTCACTCACTTACACACACACACACCCACTCACACTCACTCACACTCACTCACACTCACTCACACACTCACACTCACTCACACTCACACTCACTCACACACACTCACACTCACTCACTCACACTCACACTCACTCACACTCAATCACTCACACTCACGCACACTCACACTCAATCACTCACACTCACGCACACTCAGACTCACTTACACTCACTCACACACTCACACCCACTCACTTACACTCTCACACACTCACTCACACTCACACTCACTTACACTCACTCACACTCACTCACTTACACACACACACACCCACTCACACTCACACTCACTCACACACACTCACACTCACTCACTCACACTCACACTCACTCACACTCAATCACTCACACTCACGCACACTCAGACTCACTTACACTCACTCACACACTCACACCCACTCACTTACACTCTCACACACTCACTCACACTCACACTCCCTTACACTCACTCACACACTCACACTCACACTCACTCACACACACTCACACGCACACTCACTCACACACACTCATGCAAACTCACTCACACACACACTCACTCACATGCACACTGACACGCACATTGTCCCCATCAAACACTCCCAGGACAGGTACAGCACGGGGTTAGATACAGAGTAAAGCTCCCTCTACACTGTCCCCATCAAACACTCCCAGGACAGGTACAGCACGGGGTTAGATACAGAGTAAAGCTCCCTCTACACTGTCCCCATCAAACACTCCCAGGGCAGGTACAGCACTGGGTTAGATACAGAGTAAAGCTCCCTCTACACTGTCCCCATCAAACACCTCCCAGGACAGGGACAGCACGGGGTTAGATACAGAGTGTATATGGTGTCACTTACCGAGGTATAGAGGTATCCATCACAGTTCATGGCGACGTAAAGACCAGTTTTCACTCCCTGAATCGCCACCACTCTCAATCCGACAGGTATTAGATTAAAGAGAGCTGAAAGAGAGAGAGAGAGAGAGAGAGAGGGAGAGAGGGGGAGAGAGAGAGAGAGAGAGAGGGAGGGGGGTGGGAGAGACGGTGGGAGGGAGGTGAGTGGTACTGACTGTCACTGAGCCGATTGGAGCGGTCGGGGTTTGGGTGGGGTGGGTGGAAGAGGAGGCAGGGTCTCCGAAATACCCCTCCACCCCCAGCAACCCATCACCCCCGCCCCCCACAGAGCACAGTCTCCCTCCTCCTGTGGCAAAACACCAGCCCCTCCATCCAATCTTCAAACTCACTGGCACCAATTGGACACTCGCAAAACCACTTTCCAAACACGCCAGTCCCCTCAGACAAAGACCCACATTGCTATAGCACCTCTCGGACCTGCATTGCTATAGCACCTCTTGGACCTGCATTGCTATAGCGCCTCTCGGACCCGCATTGCTATAGCACCTCTCAATCCTCTCAGACAAAGACCTGCATTGCTATAGCACCTCTCGGACCCGCATTGCTATAGCACCTCTCAATCCCCTCAGACAAAGACCTGCATTGCTATAGCACCTCTCGGACCTGCATTGCTATAGCACCTCTCAATCTCCTCAGACAAAGACCTGCATTGCTATAGCACCTCTCAATCTCCTCAGACAAAGACCTGCATTGTTATAGCACCTCTCACCACCTCACGGCTTCCCGAAGCCCCTCACAGCCAATGAAGTACTTCTTTTTTTGAAACGTCATAATGTTGGAAACGAGGCAGCCGATGTGGGCACAGCAGGATCCCACAAACAGCTCAGAGGCAAATGACCAGGTGATCTGTTTTCAGACTACACGTGTTGAGGGAGTACACTGGGAAGAGCTCCCCTACCCCTCTTGAAAACAGTGCCAATGGATCTTTTACATCCGTTGCTAGAGGGCGCTCAGGGCCTTGGTTTAAATCTCATCTCTTTCAATGACCAGACACTGAATATAGCCAAATAAATACAAGAGCAGGTCAGAGGCTGGGAATCCTGCAGAGAGTAACTCACCTCCTGACTCCCCAAAGCCTGTCCACCATCTACAAGGCACAAGTCAGGAGTGTGATGGAATACTCTCCACTTGCCTGGATGAGTGCAGCTCCCACAACACTCAAGAAGCTCCACACCATCCAGGACAAAGCAGCCCCGCTTGATTGCCACCCCATCCACAAACATTCACTCCCCCCACCACCGACACACAGTAGCAGCAGTGTGTGTACCATCTACAAGATGCACTGCAGCAACTCACCAAGGCTCCTTAGACAGCACCTTCCAAACCATGACCAGGACAAGGGCACCAGACACATGGGGAACACCACCACCTGGAAGTTCCCCTCCAAGTCACTCACCATCCTGACTTGGAAATATATCGGCCGTTCCTTCACTGTTGCTGGGTCAAAATCCTGGAACTCCCTCCCTAACAGCACGGTGGGTGCACCTACACCACAGGGACTGCAGCGGCTCAAGAAGGCAGCTCACCACCACCTTCTCAAGGGGCAATTAGGGATGGACAATAAATGCTGGGCCCGGCCAACGATGCCCACATCCTGTGAAAGAATTTTTTAAAATCTCTCGCTCCCTGCACTGGGAATCTCAGTTTGACCAGGCTCTTTATTTAAGGAGGGACCTACTTACATTGAAGGCAGTTCAAGAGGAGGTTCACTTTGCTGATTCCTGGGACGAAGGGGGTTTGTCTTATGAGGAAAGGTTGAGCAGGTTGGGCCCTGTACCCATTGGGAGTTTAGAAGAACGAGAGGTGATCTTATCGAAACATATAAGATCCTGAGGGGGCTGTGAGGATGTTTCCCCTCGTGGGGGAGTCTAGAACCAGGGGGCACAGTTTCAAAATAAGGGGTCTCCCATTTAAGACGGAGATGAGGAGGAATTTCTTCTCTCAGAGGGTCATTAATCTCTGGAATTCCCTACCTCAGAGACCAGTGGAGGCTGGGCCATTGAATATATTGAAGGCTGAGTTAGGCAGGTTTCTGATAATCGAGGGAGTCGAGGGGTTGGGGGGGGGGACAGACAGGAAAATGGGGTCAAGGCCGTAATCAGATCAGCCACGCTCTTACTGAGGGGCGGAGTAGGCTCGAGGGGCCGAATGGCCTCCTCCATTAGACCCACAGAAAAGCTATGGCACTGAAAGAGGCCATTCAGCCCATTGTGCCTGTGCTGGCCCATTCTAACCCCACTATTCCGGCATCCGGCTACAACACTCTGGGTCCAGGTCCAGGTACCTTGTCAATGATCTGTCAGCCTCCACCACCAAACCGGTTAGTTGTAGTCAGTTTTGTGGTGGAGTTGGTTGAGGGAGGCATGTTGGGGCAAGAGTCCCTTTGCCCTCGTGGATTCCAGACCCATTGCTCCACCTCCCGCCATAAGTCACCGGGGACAGTCTTCCTGTCCGTAGGCCTGGGACTTCTTGGGCCCCGTCACCTGACTGATCTCTTTATCCCCGCAAGGGCCTACCCATTTCTCTTGGCTGCACCTCAAAAACTGTGGAACTTCCTCCCCCCCCCCCCCACACCCCCCACCGGCCCCTTCCCCCAGGCCAAGTCCTTCCTCACTGATGTAAATATTGTTCAAACCCAACTTGCCTTTTCGGTCCATCGTTAGAAACCATTCCAAAGTGTTTCAAGAGGAAGACAATCGGACAAGAGTAGATGACGAGGGCCAAGAAAGAGATGTCAAAGAGATCTCGGAATGTCTTAAAGGAACGAGAGAGAGAGAGAGAGAGAGAGAGAGAGCTGGGGGTGGGGGTGACAGGGGGTGCGGGAGCGGTGAGGTTTAGGGAGGGGGTTCAAGAGCAGAAAGCCCCCCCCCAGGCAGCGGAAGGGAATGGGGGCCCTCGGGCCTGCTCCACTATTCAAGGGGCCGGGGTTAGAGGGACTGAGGGTTCAGGAGGAGGGTGGGACTTGTGGACCGTGGGAAGTTACAGAGAACTAGAGAAGTTTATAGCGTGGATGGCCCGACATGTGCCAAGCAGAACGAAAGAAATGGCTATTCCAGTCTAATCCCGCTTTCCAGCTCTTGGTCCGAAGCCCTTGTAGGTTACCCTACCCAGGTACAGTCTTTAGGGTGGGACATTAAACCTGCCTGATTTTCAGGTGGACACTCGAACATACGAATTAGGAGCAGGAATAGGCCATTCGGCCCCTCGAGCCTGCTCCCCCATTCAATAAGATCATGGCTGATCGGAATGTAACCTCAACCCCACATTCCCGTCTACCCCCGATAACCTTTCACCCCCTTGTTAATCAAGACTCTATCTAGCTGTGCCTTAAAAATATTCAAAGGCTCTGCTTCCACCGCCTTTCGAGGAAGAGATTTGCAAAAACTCACAGCCCTCTGAGTGAAAAAAATTCTCATCTCTGTCTTAATTGAGCGACCCCTTATTTTTAAACAGTGACCCCCCTAGTTCTAGATTCTCCCACAAGAGGAAACATCCTCTCCACATCCCACCCTGTCAAAACCCCTCAGGATCTTAAAGGTATCAATTAAGTCGCCTCTTACTCTTCTAAACTCCAGTGGATACAAACCTAACCTGACCAACCTTTCCTCATAAGACAATCCACCCATTCCTGGTATTAGTCTGGTAAACCTTCCCTGAACTGCTTCTAATGCATTTACATCTTTCTTTAAATAAGGAGACCAGCGCTGTACACAACACTCCAGATGTGGTCTCACCAGTGCCCTGTACAACTGAAGCATAATCTCCCCACTTTTGTAATCAATTCCCTTCACAATATATCCTAATTATCTGCAGATATCACCTTTTGTGATTCATGCACTAGGACACCCAGATCCCTCTGAATCTCAGAGCTCTGCAATCTCACCATTTACATAGTAAGCTTTTTTATTTTCCCTGCCAAAATGAATGGTTTCACATTTTCCCACATTATACTCCATTTGCCAGATCTTTGCCCACTCATTTAACCTACCTATCCCTGTGGCACACCACTTGTCATATCCTGCCAACCAGAAAAAGACCCATTTATGCCAACTCTCTGCTTCCTGTTAACTGGCCAATCTTCTATCCATGCCAATATGTTACCCCCCCTACACCATGAGCTTTAATTTTCTGCAATAACCTTTGATGTGGCTCTTTATCAAATGCCTTCTGGAAATCTAAGTACAGTACATCCACCACTTCCCCTTTATCTACAGCACATGGGACTCCTTCAAATAACTCCAATAAATTGGTTAAACATGATTTCCCTTTCACAAAACCATGTTGACTCTGCCTGATTGCCTTGAATTTTTCTAAGTGCCTCATCTTTAACAACAGCTTCGAACATTTTCCCTAGGACAGGTGTTAGTCTAACTGGCCTATAGTTTCCTGTTTTCTGTCTCCCTCCCTTTTTGAATGAAGGAGTTATATTTGCTACTTTCCAATCTAATGGAAACTTCCCCAAATCTAGGGAATTTTGGAAAATTAAAACCAACGCACCCACTATCTCACCAGCCCCTTCTTTCAAGACCCTAGGGTGAAGCCCATCCAGACCCGGGGGTTTGTCAGCCCACAGTCCCTGGTGATTGTAATTTTCCTGAGTTCCTCCCTCCCTTCCATTTCCTGATTTACAGCTATTCCCGGGATGTTACTTGTGTCCTTGACAGTGAAGACCAGAGCAAAATACCTGTTTGTTCATCTGCCATCTCCCTACTTTCCGCTATCAATCCCCCAGATGTTATAGGACCAACGCTCGCTTTGTTAACTGTTATTTAAATATTTATGGAAACTCTTACTATCCGTCTTTATATTACTAGCTAGCTTTCTCACATTTTCCTCTCCTTATTAATCCTATTGTCATTCTTTGCTGTTCTTTATATCCTTTCCAATCTTCTGACCTGCCACCCGTCTTTGCGTAATTATTTGCTTTCTCTTTAACGTTTTCAGTTAACCACGGACGATGGGCCCTCCCCCTTGGAATTTTCCTTTCTCATTGGAATGTGTATTCTGAAATATCCCTTTAAATGACTGCCACTGAACCTCTATTGACCTATCCCTTAACCTCATTTGCCAGTTCATTTTAGCCAGCTCCACTTTCCTGTCCTCATAGTTGCCCTGATTTAAGTTTAAAATATTAAGTTTTGGATGCACTCGTTTCTCCCTCAAATGACTGTAAGATTCAACTATATTATGATCGCTGCTACCTAGGGGTGCCCACACTAGGAGGTTATCAGTTAATCCTATCTCGTTGCTCAATGCCAGGTCTAGTATAGCCGGTTCTCTGGTTGGCTCCAGAACATGTTATTCTAAGAAACTATCCCGAAAACATTCTATGAACTTATCTACGCTACCTTTGCCCATCTGATTTTTTTCCAGTCTATATGTAGATTAAAATCCCCCATGATTATTGCTGAACCTTTCTGACCAAGCTCCCATTATCTCTTCTTTTATACTCTGTCCTGTGTAGTTACATTTAGGGGACCTGTACACCACTCCCACAAGGGACTTTGTGCTTTATTATTCCTCACCTCAACCCAAACCGCTTCTACATCCTAGTTTCCTGAACTTAGGTCATCCCTCTCTAATGTTCTAAAACCATCATTAAATTAACAGAGCTACCCCTCCACCTTTTCCTAACATCCTGTCCTTCCGAAATGTCACATACCCTTCAATATTCAGGGAATCTATGTCATCCTGTAGCCATTTCTCTGTAATGGATGTCAGATCATATTTATTTATTTCGATTTGCGCTATCAGTTCATCTGTTTTGTTTTGAATGCTATGTGCGTTCAGACGCAGAGCCTTTAGTTTTGTCCTTTTATTATTTTTGTAGCATCTAACCTTATCTGCTGATTTACTCCTAAAATTGTAAAACATCTGAAAACGTAGTCTCTGTCCCTTCCTGTCACAATCTGTTTATCATTTCCCGCATTAATACCTTTTTCTCCCGCCTTATCTCTACTCTATGGTTTACCCCGCCTTCCCAAATTTGACTGCATCGGTGGAGAGAAAAACAGAGTTAATGTTTCTGCTCTGAAGCAGTGTCACACGGACTCGAAACGTTAACCCTGTCTCTTTCTCTCTCCACAGAGGCTGTCGGAACTGCTGAGTATTTCCAGCACTTTCTGTTTTCGTTTCAGATTTCCAGCGTCCGCAGTATTTTGCTTTCACTCCCAAATTTAATCCCTTGCCCCCACAATTCAGTTTAAAAAACCCTCTCTACTTCCCTAGTTAGGCGGCTCACGAGGACACCGGCCCCAGCACGGTTCAGGTGTAGACCATCCCAACAATGCAGATCCCACTTTCCCCAGTACTGGCGCCAGTGCCCCATGAACCAGAACCCACTTCTCCCACACCCAGTCTTTGAGCCACACATTCATTTCTCTCTAATCTTATTTGTCCTTTGCCAATTTGCACGTGGCTCAGGTAATAGTCCAGAGATTATTACTTTGAGGCTCTGCTTCTTAATTTGGTGGCTAGCTCATCATACTGACTATGCAGACCCTCCTTCCTCAACCTACCTAAGTCATTGGTGCCTACATGGACCACAACCTCTGGATCCTCCCCTCGCATTGCAAGATGTCCTGAACCCAGGAACCGGGCAGGCAACGAGGCTGTCTGTGCTCCCGCTCTTTGCTACAGTGTCAATCCCCCTTACTACACTGTCCCCTACTGCCACTACATTCCTATTTTGCACCCCCCCACCACTTGGATGGCTTCCTGTACCACGGTGACATGGTCAATTTGCATATCCACCCTGCAGCCCCCGCTCTCATCCAGACAAGCTGAGAGGGCCTCAAGCCTATTGGACAATTGCAGAGGCTGACACTCCTGCCCTTCACCTGCCTCACTTGCAGTCACACCCTCCTGGCCACTGACCAAGTCAGAAGCCCCTATCTTAAGTCATGTGACTGCTTCCTGGTATAAAGCATCCAGGTAACTTCCCCCCTCTCCCTGATGTGTCGCAGTGTCTGCAGCTCAGCCTCCCAGCTCAATGACTCTAAGCCGAAGATCCTCGAGCCGCAGACGCTTACTGCAGGCGTGTTTGTCCTGGATCTCAATGTTATCCAGGAGCTCCCACAGGCTGCAGCCTCAACACATCACCTGCCCTGCCATCCTTAATGTGTTTTAAATGATGACTTAATCCTGTTAATCACTTATTATGTTACTTTCTTGTATACTTTATTAACTTTACCACCAATCTGTGCACTATTTTAAACCTGAGGGGGTAGAATAGAACCACTCACCAGATACTCACCAATCAGCTAGCCCCTTTCCCTGTAGTAGAGCAAGAACCAATTTCTACGGGGTGAGGAAGATAGAAAGGGGAAATGAAGAACGTCTGCCTCCCCGAACTCCCCTACTCACCAAACTCTAAGGCCAGAATATAACGCTCGTCGGGCGACCCGACCGAGAGTAAAATGACTCATGATAAAGTCGGGCAAGGATCCTGATGCCATCGCGTGATATTTCGGTCGGCGGGCGCTGGTGGGAGTCAGCAGCGCACCCGCCGACAATTAAAGGGCCTGTTACGGCCATTAAAGTTACAATTGAGACGAATTTTTCGCTGCCCTCGTCCAACCTTAGGGCAGGTGAAAAGGCCAAGCGGCCTTCGCATTCTTTTTTAGGAAACCTCATCCACGGACGGGGTGAGGTTTCCAACAGCAAATAAAAACAAAATAAAAACCTGTTAACGTTTCATGAATAACACATCCCTGCTCGTGTGAGGAGAGGGGGGGGGCATGTTTCGTGACATTTTAAAAATCCTTATTTCTTTTAACGTTCGAAACTCTTTCAACCTCCCTGAGGCGGCACTGTGCCTCAGGCAGCTTTGCCAATGCGTACCCGCGCACGTGGGCGAACTTGCACTCTTGCCCTCCTCCCCCCTCCCCCTTCCATACAACCAGCGCTGAGCGAGCCGCTCCTGCCACTCGCTGAGCTCGCCCGACGAGGGAAAGATTTGAGCACATTTGAGCACAGCAAGATCCCACACACACGCACGCACACGCCCAAGCCTTCACTCAGTTAGTCAGCGGCACTCCGTTTGCCAAGGACCCTGAATTTACAGTAAACTGAACCGGGGGCTTCAGTAACCAGATTCACCCTCATTAACTCATGAACTACTCAGCTCTTACATCTGAGAGTGGGTTCACCCTGTCTAAACCGCAGTGAGAGGAAGGACTCAGTCTGCTTACACACTTGCCGGTCACTGCTAATCACAGACTCGATTAGATTTCAAGAGCAACATTTAAGAACAAAATTGACACTTAAAAACTCCACACCCCCCACACCGCCCCCCCTCCACCCCCCCCCCCATCACCAAACTCCAAGTCTTCACTCAGTTTGTCGGCCGTACTCCCTACATGTCCGCCATTTCGCAGGAGGAGCACAGCACGTCTCTGGGCCCAGGCCACGAAAACGTTGCTGTGTGTGTGTGTGTGGGATCTTGCTGTGCTCAAATTGGCTGCCACGTTTCCTACATTACAGCGGCGACCAGGCTTCAAAAGTACTTCATTGGCTGTAAAGCGCTTTGGGGGCTGATTGGGGTGGGGGGGATGCAAGGTCCTGGATTGTGGCTTGACCCCACGTGACCTTCCAGCTCAAGGGGTGAGTGGCAGACACTGGTCACCGAAAACTAACTCATCAACTGTCCCCCCACCCCCCCAACCCCGACCCCCGGGAGGCTGGAGGCCAGACTGACCCCCTTGTGGTGACGGCCATGCAGTTTGTGAGTTAACCTCGCTCCTGCTGTAGGGACTGGTTCTGGGAGGATGCCAAGCCCTGTGATCACTGGACTGACCAGTCTCAAGCTGAATTGCAGAGTCTCTCACTTTGGGGTGTGTGTGAGGTTCATGTAGGCCTGTGATCCACCTGTTGGATTTAACTTGACCTCCGGGGGGGGTTGTGGGGGAGGGGGTGAGGGGTGGGGAGAGGCCCACAGAGGTCACACCTGGGGCTCAGGCCACAAGGGTCATGTCAATGGGGCTCAGGCCACAGGGGGTCATATCACAGGCCACACAGGGGCTCAGGCCATAGGGGGTCACACAGGGGGTCATCCAGGGGGTCACACAGGGGCCCAGGCCACAGTGGGGGGGGTCACCCAGGGCCCCAGGCCATAGGGGGTCATATCACAGGTCACACAGGGGCCCAGGCCACAGGGGGTCACACAGGGGGTCACACAGGGGTCATGTCAATGGGGCTCAGGCCACAGGGGGTCACCCAGGGGCCCAGGCCACAGGGCAGCCGCTCACAGGGGGGAGCATTCAGCCATATGCCTGACCCCGGGCACCCACTCGGAGCTTGGCCACGGAAGGTGACTCCCAGGAGGACAGGACTTTAGGGATGTCCTCAAAGTGCCTCTGAAGAGGTCAGACTCCCCGTCCACTCCTGGGAGACGCTGGCTCGTGTCTGACCAAAATGGAGAAGGTTCATTCGGTAAAACACCAAACACTTCGAGTGACCTCATCGGGAAGGTCAAGGGGCAAAGTCGAGGTATCGGAGGGAGCGCACAATCCTCCAAACTACCCCACCTACCCGGCCCTCCAACAGCACCTACCCCAGACCTGCAGGTCTTATCCCAGAACCCATCGCACCGGATTGGGAGCAAATCCTCCTCAATCCCGAGGGACTGTCTGAGAGAGAGAGAGAGTCACAGGGGCCCTGACTGAGGAACAACTATAACTGCATCCCTGTCCCACACATCCCAGTGTGTTTCACATCCTCACCCTCACTCACCCTCACTCACCCTCATCCTCACCCTCACCCTGCCTCACCCTCACTCATCCTCACCTCACCCTCACCTCACCCTGCCTCACCCTCACTCATCCTCACCTCACCCTCACCTCACCCTGCCTCACCCTCACTCATCCTCACCTCACCCTCACCTCACCCTGCCTCACCCTCATCCTCACCCTCACCATCACTCATCCTCACCCTGCCTCACCCTCACCCTGCCTCACCCTTACCCTCAGCCTCACTCATCCTCACCCTCACCCTCACTCACCCTCACCCTCACTCATCCTCACCCTCTCCCTCACTCATCCTCACCCTCATCCTCACCCTCATCCTCACCCGCAGCCTCACCCTGCCTCACTCATCCTCACCCTCATCCTCACCCCCACCTCACCCTCATCTTCACCCTCATCCTCACCCTCATCCTCACCCTCATCCTCACTCTGATCCTCACCCTCATCCTCACCCTCATCCTCACCCTCATCCTCACTCTGATCCTCATCCTCATCCTCACCCCCACTTCACCCTCATCCTCACCCCCACCTCACCATCATCCTCACTCTGATCCTCACCCTCATCCTCACCCCCACCTCACCCTCATCTTCACCCTCATCTTCACCCTCACCCTCATCCTCACCCTCATCTTCACCCTCATCCTCACCCTCATCCTCACCATCATCCTCACTCTGATCCTCACCCCCACCTCATCCTCATCCTCACTCTGATCCTCACCCTCATCCTCACCCTCAGCCTCACCCTCATCCTCACTCTGCCTCACCCTCACCCTCACACCCCCATCCTCACCGTCATCCTCATCCCATGCCTCGCCCTCACCCTGCGCCTCACCCTCATCCTCGCCCGCTGCCTCACCCTTGCCCTCACCCCCATGCCCCCTCCTCCTGCCCCGGTTGGCAGTAGCTTACCATACATGCTCATCTCGTCCTCCGTGCCACCCAGCCCTCCGCCCAGCACCAGCTGGAGGTAATATCCCAGTTGACAGTACAGGCGGGTGATGACCCCTCTCAGCTGAGGATCTGGAGGAGGAAGCAGGCAAGACGTGCATTAATATAGCACCTTTCACAGCCCCACCTACCAACAAAACACCTCTCGAAGAGCAGCCGTGGCGTCTGAAACGCGGCAGCCAATCGGTGCACAGCAAGATCCCACAAAACCACAATCAGGCAAATGACGAGATGGTTTGATTTTTTTCTTTCCCCCCCCAACCCCCGTAAGGTTGGATGTGGGTTCAATATTGGCCAGGAACCCCCCCCACCCCCTCTCTGGGAAATCTCCACCACCCCCCCCTCAACCCTCCCACTCTTCAAAATACTGGCCGCAGGGACTTCCAGGCCCAGCTTAGGGGGTCAGACGGGGAGGGGTCTCTGTTTAGTGTTTCCTCTGAAAGACTCTGAGGGGCAATCGCGCGCTGCTCCCCATTTCCAACGTCGGGCCTGACACCGCGGGTTGTGGCTGTTGGCGGCCAATCATCTCAGCCCCTGCTTATCGCCGCTGTTGCCCCCTGGGGGGGGTAACGCCTTGCAACTCAACTACCTTCGTGGTAAGGTTCGAATTAATGGCTGCACAATTCCCAGCCCCAATCCTCCGATCGGGAATCAGCACCTTCCAGCCTGCGGCCAGACCTGGACGATATCCTGACTCAAACAGCAGTGACATTCACGCCGCCTAAAATGCCCGAGCGTCAGGAGGTCCAGCTATTCCCCCCCACCTCCTCCCCCATCGCCATCACAGCCCCGACTTCCACATCTCCAGGGTCGCCAGGGGCTTCTCTGCATTTAACCACCTCAATGACAAGGCAGCGAGCAGGGCAGAGGCTGGGAATCCTGCAGAGAGTAACTCACCTCCTGACTCCCCAAAGCCTGTCCCCCATCCACAAGGCACAAGTCAGGAGTGTGATGGAATATTCTCCACTTGCCTGGATGAGTGCAGCTCCAACAACACTCAAGAAACTCAACACCATCCAGGACAAAGCAGCCCCGCTTGATTGGCACCCCATCCACAAACATTCACTCCCTCCACCACCGACACACAGTAGCAGCAATGTGTGTACCATCTACAAGATGCACTGCAGCAACTCACCAAGGCTCCTTCGACAGCACCTTCCAAACCCATGACCTCTACCATCTAGAAGGACAAGGGCAGCAGACACATGGGGAACACCACCACCTGCAAGTTCCCCTCCAAGTCACTCACCATCCTGACTTAGAAATATATCGGCCACTGTCGCTGGGTCAAAATCCTGGAACTCCCTCCCTAACAGCGCTGTGGGTGTACCTACACCACACGGGGACTGCAGCGGCTCAAGAAGGAGGCTCACCACCACCTTCTCAAGGGGCAATTAGGGATGGGCAATAAATGCTGGGCCCGGCCAGCGACACCCACATCCCCGTGAAAGCCTGAAACATAGTCACATAGCCATTGTGGGAGCTGGGGGTGCGCAAATGGGCTGCCCCACGTTTCTCTGCATTATGACTGTCGATTGTGGGCTGTGAAGCACTTTGGGATGTCCAGAGGTCTTGAAAGGTGCTATGGAAATGCAAGTTCTCTCTTTTCTTTTGTTACATTGAAGGGGTGAGGGGTTAAACAGCATTCCTTCCCCCAGATGACGCCACGTTACAATTAATCAGCTGGGGCTTTCTGTGCCAAGGCAATAAAATCACTCCGAATGGAGACGGAGGGAGAGATTTATAGAGGAGCCCGTCAGCCCTGTCCAATCAGAGCAATCGATGTTAAAATATTAAAGATGGTGTAATGCATTAGCTTCTCCAAAGATGCTGATGGCTGCAGTTAAGAATTCTCCTTCAGTACATTATTAGGCCAGCAAGGGGCAGCGGGATGAATGGTTGCCATGGCATTCGCCAGGCTTCGGGCCTACGTGTCAGGCTGTTGGGCGGCCTCCACTATTGCCGGCCTCCTCCCTTCTCTCTCTCTCTCTCTCTTTCTCTCTCAGGATCGAGGACGAGAGGGCACAGGTTGAAGGTCACGGGCAAAAGAGGCAATGGTGGCACGAGGAGGAGCTTATCCGAGCAGCGGGTGGTTAGGATCTGGAGTGCGATGCCTGAGAGTGCGGCGGGGGAGGCAGGTTCAATCGAGGCGGTCAAGAGGGAGTTGGATTATTGTCTGAAAAGGAAGAACGTGCAGGGTTACGAGGAGAAGACGGAGGGGGGGGTGGGGTGGTGTAGAATGGCATTAGGTGAATTACTCCTTCAGCACAGACATGATGGGCTGAATGGCCTCCTCCTGTGTTTTAATCATTCTGTGACCCTGGTGCCAGGGCAGGCAGTAGAGAAATGTTTCACTCGGACAGAGGGCCACGCTCCACCGAGCAGGCGCTGAAGGGCAGTAATTTAAGATCAGCATCCAAATAGCAACAACTCCCATTTATATAGCGCCTTTAAACCCAGCAGAATATGCCCCGAGGCTCTTCACACGGGAGAGCTCACCTGACAAAAATCTGTCACTGGGCAGCGAGGGGGAGGGTATTAGGCCAGGCGACCAAAGGGTCAAACTGGGTGGGTCCGAAGGAGCGCAGTGGAGGGAGGAGATGAGGGCTAGGAAAGGAATTCCAGAGTGTAGGAGCCCTGACAGCTGAGGGTGTGACTGCCAGAACAAAGGAGAGTGGGGGGAACAGGAAGAGGCCAGAGTTCCTACACTCCGAAGATACTCCAAAAAGGTACCTCAGAGGCCGTGAAGTGCTTTGAGACGTCTGGGGGTGGGGTGACCTGACTGTCCTGTATTTTAAGGGATTGTCCCTTTATTTTGACTGCAAAGGGAGACCTTTTGTCCCGTTTCTCTAGGACAACTTGTGGGAGACTGATCCTGGGAATCTCCGGGGTGATTTGGAGCGATTCGAGCGGGACTGTGAGTGAGTGAGCGAGCCAGCCAGAGATGGTAATGTGTGTGTGTGACGCAACCAGATAAATACTAGGTTTTAGCTGATTTTAAGACCTCGCCACCCACCCCCCCTTGACTATTATAGTCTTAGGCCCTGCCTCCCCATCCCCTCTTTATGTTGAAACTCAACCACCAACACCCACCCCCCAAGCCCACCCCGCAGAGCGCTCACGCTTAACAACCTCCTCATTTTCATGGCCCCGAATTCCACTGTCTCACTCAACTCTGCCTGTAGGCCCAAACCCAGCCCTGTATCCCACTCATCGCGGGTTTACAGGCCCATATCCAGCCCTGTATCCGCTTATCGTGTGTTTACAGGCCCAAATCCAGCCCCATGTCCCACTCATTGTGGGTTTACAGGCCCAAATCCAGACCTGTATCCGCTTATCGTGGGTTTACAGGCCCAAATCCAGCCCCATGTCCCACTCATCGTGGGTTTACAGGCCCCAATCCAGCCCTGTATCCGCTTATCGTGGGTTTACAGGCCCAAATCCAGCCCCATGTCCCACTCATCGTGGGTTTACAGGCCCCAATCCAGCCGCAGGTTTATAGGCCCAAATCCAGCCCTGTATCCCACATTCTCCCCTGGGGATTCTAAGCCCAAATCATGCAGCCCTGCATCCACACACCTCTGGGGCCTACAGGCCCAAATCCAGGCCTGCATCCACACACCACTGGAGCAGGCCCCAAATCCAGCCCTGTGCTCCCTGGCTTGGGCCCAAATCAGCCCCTGTGCTCCTGGTCGTCACCGAGCTCTCATCAAACCAGCCCTGACAGAAGGTGCCTTACATGAACCGGCAGTCCACGTAACTTGGCTCCTGTTGAAGCAGCACAAGTCAGCGCTAAAAAAATCTACCTCCCTGAACGGCAGGGCCGCTTTTCTCCGGCTTCATTCTGGCGAACGGTGGGGAGGGGGGAGGATTCCCACATCCTCGGGTAGACGCCACCCTCCCCCCTCCTCCGCACCCCACCCCCCCAGCCCCCAGCCCCACCCCGGGCCTGTTCTGTCAGGAGGACAAGGCATTCCCGGGGACGGCGATGGAGAAATTAGCTGACAGCTATGGTTTGGTGAGCGCGATGGTATCGGGCTGCTCCTTGGCCAGATTGCCTCTGTGAAACTTTGGGACTCGTTCCCAGATGTTAGCAGGAAGGACTCTTGCAAGGTCGGCAGGGCTGGGTTTACCTTGGCAATCTGCTACCGGCTGGTTAATGTGCTAAACCTGTTCCGCACTATCTTGCATCTCTCTCTCTCTCTGAAACAATTACAAAACTCCTCAACCAGGATCCAAGGCTTCATTACCCTTATGGAGCGATGTTTTTCAAAGTGCTCTGACCGTGTTTAATACACGGCCAATTATCTCCTCAGTGTGGGCGTTCAATTAGCTGTAGATTAATTAGCGACCATTGTGTAACATGATGCCTGGCACTCACCCCACAGATCGACAGCGCAGACTGCAGGTAGGCAGCGGGAAGGGTGAGATACAGAGTGAGGCTGACCCTACATCCTCCCTTCATCCACCAAGACCCCCCATCAAACACTCCCAGTGCAGCAACTCACCAAGGCTCCTTCGACAGCACCTTCCAAACTCACGGCCGCTACCATCTTGAAGGTCAAGGGCAGCAGATACATGGGAACACCACCACCAGCTGAAAGGTCCCCCTCAAGTCGCTCACCATCCTGACTTGAGAATATATCGGCCGTTCCTTCACTGTCGCTGGGTCAAAATCCTGGAACTCCCTCCCTAACAGCACTGTGGGTGTACCTACACCACAGGGGGCTGCAGCGGTTCAAGAAGGCAGCTCACCACCACCTTCTCAAGGGGCAATTAGGGATGGGCAATAAATGCTGGGCCCAGCCAGCGAAGTCCATATCCTGCGAATGAATTTTAAAAAACACTCCCAGGACAGGTGCAGCACGGCGTTAGATACAGAGTAAAGCTCCCTCTACACCGTCCCCATCAAACACTCCCAGGACAGGTACAGCACGGGGTTAGATACAGAGTAAAGCTCCCTCTACACCGTCCCCATCAAACACTCCCAGGACAGGTACAGCACGGGGTTAGATACAGAGTAAAGCTCCCTCTACAACGTCCCCATCAATCACTCCCAGGACAGGTACAGCACGGGGTTAGATACAGAGTAAAGCTCCCTCTACAACGTCCCCATCAATCACTCCCAGGACAGGTACAGCACGGGGTTAGATACAGAGTAAAGCTCCCTCTACGCCTTCCTCATCAAACACTCCCAGGACAGGTACAGCACGGGGTTAGATACAGAGTAAAGCTCCCTCTACACCGTCCCCATCAAACACTCCCAGGGCAGGTACAGCACGGGGTTAGGTGTGGACACTGACCCTCTCCGACACTTCAAGTGGACCTTCCTCTGCCAACAACACTGGAAACAGTGAAACCAACTGGCTCTCTATCTCAGCGCAGTTTGTGGGATCCTGCTGTGCCTATGGCGCTCATTGCGGCTGTCGACCTGACCCTCTCCTCTGCTCCAAAACCAGGTTGCTCGCTGGGGTAGTTTTCACCGGCCCTGGGAGATGGCGATGAGAGACGCCAAGGGGGAGCTTTCTCCTCTGCCTGTTGAGCTGCGGCCTGTGGTCAGGCGTGGGGGGGTGGGGTAACAGTCTGCCTCTTGTTCCACACAGACCCCCAGAGCTGGGGGTGGGGGGAAACGCTCTCCAGGGGCGGCCGGGGGGGGAACCTGAAGCACGTGGGCCTGACGAGCACTCAGGCAACAGGGCACAAGGCCCGAGTTTCAGCCTCTCGCCCGAGTCAGAACCTTTAACCCCCCCAACCCCGTCTCTTCTGTTCCTTTATTCTTTCACAGGGTGTGGGCGTCGTTGGCAAGACCAGCATTTGTTGCCCCTCCCTAATTGCCCTTGAATGGAGTGGGCTCGCTCGGCCATTCCAGAGGGGCAGTTAAGAGTCAACCACATCGCTGTGCGGGTCTGGAGTCACGTGTAGGCCAGACTGGGTAAGGACGGCAGATTTCCTTCCCTATAGGGGGGCATTAGTGAACCAGATGGGGTTTTTACAACAATCGATGATAGTTACCGTGGTCACCATGACTGAAACTGGCTTTACACTCCAGGTTTTATTAAGTGAATTTAAACTCCGCCGGCTGGCCGTGGTGGGATTCGAACCCGTGTCCCCAGGGCATTAGCCTGGGTTCCTCGCCCCATGACCTTGGAGTCTCCGAGGCCGCTAACTACTCCGGTGCAGCGCTGAGGGAGAGCGGCAGAGTCGGAGGTGCCAACTTTCAGCTGAGACGTGAAACTGTGGCCCCCCCCTCACCGAAGGCGGGTGGGAGGCAAGAGACACCACTGGCACTGTTGGGAGAAGAAGCCCCTTCACCGGGCGCCCCAGGGCTGATATTTAGACCCCCACCCCTCCCCCAACAGGGTTCCTGTGACACTGGCCCTTTAAGAAGCACATGGAGGTCCAGGAAGACGCCCACGGAGCTGTGTTCCTATCCCGCCTGTCCGCGAAGGATGAAGGATGGGACATCCAGGGAGGCACTGGGGAGACGTATATCAGCGGAGAAGTGACATGGGGAGGCCTCATCCTTTCAATCAGTTTAAAAGCTCTCTCTCTCGAGGAGGGCCGGAGATGTGATGGAGATGGGTGTGAATCGCGGCTCCTGGTCATCGGTCAGCCTCTCGCCGCTGCCAACACTTCATCACGGGGTGGTCGCTAATTAATAGGCGGCTAATTCAATCCCACACCTTCCAGAGGCAGTTGCCGGGGGAGAACATTCATCACCCACCCCCCACACCCCCTCAATAAAACGCTTTTCTCACCATATAAAGATGGAGATTTCAATCAGTGCCGACTCTCTGAAAAGCGCCTGTTGCTGAATGAGGAACGAGGTTATTACAGGCGGCCGACTGGCTATAAGACCAGGGAACCATAGCAAAGGTACAGCACAGAAGGAGGCCATTCGGCCCATCTTGTCCATGCCAGCCCGAGGACACCCAGGTGCCTCTTTCTAACCCCACCCTCCTGCACCCGGCCCATAGCCCTGCAGCTTACAGCACTTAAGGTGCAGATCCAGGTACTTTTTAAAAAGAGTTTATAGAGTTTCTGCCTCTAACACCAACTTGGGCAGCGAATTCCAGACACCCACTACCCTTTGCGTAAAAAAAGTTCTTCCTCACGTTCCCCCCTCTACACCATTGGAGACTGCCCCTGTCAGCGGCAGTGAGGGTCTCCCCCATTACCTCAGACCCCCACCCCACACACACACACACACACACACACACAAAACCTAGCGGCCATCCTGAGGTGGTCCTGGGGGTTACCCGAGGGAGTGCTGCCCTGTCGGAGGTGCCATCTCTCGGGTGAGGTGCCAAACTTGCTCCACGTACACACCCCTCCCCAGCCCCACCCCCCACAACCCCAAGAGCCCTCTTGGTGGTGGGGGTGGTGTGTGGGGTGTGGTGGTTTGGGGAGCGAGGGGGGTGGGGGGTTGTTGCTGGAGGTTTCTCCCAGGGGGTCCCTGAGTCGACATTTAACCCCTTCAACCTGACATCACGACGAGGAAGAGACTGGCGGTTCGGGTTGTTGCCGCCTGTGGGATCTTGCTGTGCGCAGGTCGGCAGCCGCTTTTTTTCCCCCGCGATGGGAGGGTCAGGTAAGCTCAGTTCCCTCCTCAAGGCGGCGGTGGTGACAAGAGAGGCCGGAGGCCTGAGATTCCAGCTGTAACCCCGTCAGCCGCCTGGGGCCCCCGAGCTCTGTGAAACAGCTCTGAAGAAGAGTCATACGGACTCGAAACGTTAACTCTGTTTCTCCCCCCCCTCCACCACAGATGCTGCTGGACCTGCTGTTTTTCCAGTGTTTTTTTGTTTTTGTTTCAGATTTTCAGCATCTGCAGTATTTTGCTTTCACCTGGAAGTTTCTCATTTGTTCTGGAATTAGCTGGTTAAGCTACCCTGAGTACACTCGGGAAGCCCAGGAGAGCACGAGAAGCGAGATTCTCAGCCCCATCGCAGAAAAGCATCACCCTGCTCCCCCTCCCACCAACCCCCAACCCCCAACAACTACTGTCACCTTATCCATCTCTGAATTTTTTCTATTCATTCATGGGGCGCAGGCATCACTGGCTGGGCCAATATTTATTGCCCACCCCTAATTGCCCCTTGAGAAGGTGGTGGTGAGCTGCCTTCTTGAGCCGCTGCAGTCCATGTGGTGTAGGTACACCCACAGCACTGTTAGGGAGGGAGTTCCAGGATTTTGACCCAGCGACAGTGAAGGAACGGCCGATATATTTCCAAGTCAGGATGGTGAGTGACTTGGAGGGGAACTTCCAGGTGGTGGTGTTCCCCATCTATCTGCTGCCCTTGTCCTTCTAGATGGTAAAGGTCATAGGTTTGGAAGGTGCTGTCGAAGGAGCCTTGGTGAGTTGCTGCAGTGCATCTTGTAGATGGTACACACACTGCTGCTACTGTGCGTCGGTGGTGGAGGGAGTGAATGTTTGTGGATGGGGTGCCAATCAAGCGGGGCTGCTTTGTCCTGGACGGTGTCGAGCTTCTTGAGTGTTGTGGGAGCTGCACTCATCCAGGCAAGTGGAGAGTATTCCATCACACTCCTGGCTTGTGCCTTGTAGATGGTGGACAGGCTTTGGGGAGTCAGGAGGTGAGTTACTCTCTGCAGGATTCCTAGCCTCTGACCTTCTCTTGTAGCCACAGTATTTATATGGCTGGTCCAGTTCAGTTTCTGGTTAATGGTAACCCCCAGGATGTTGATAGTGGGGGATTCAATGATGGTAATGCCATTGAATGCCAATGTTAGATTCTCTCTTGTTGGAGATGGTCATTGCCTGACACTTGTGTGGTGCGAATGTTACTTGCCACTTGACAGCACAAGCCTGGATATTGTCCAGGTCTTGCTGCATTTGGCCATGGACTGCTTCAGTATCTGAGGAGTCGCGAATGGTGCTGAACATTGTGCAATCATCAACGAACATCCCCACTTCTGACCTTATGAAGGAAGGAAGGTCATTGATGAAGCAGCTGAAGATGGTTGGGCCGAGGTTACTACCCTGAGGAACTCCTGCAGTGATGTCCTGGAGCTGAGATGACTGACCTCCAACAACTACAACCATCTCCCTTTGTGCTGGGTATGACTCCAACCAGCGGAGAGTTTACCCCCGATTCCCATTGACTCCAGTTTTGCCAGGGCTCCTTGATGCCACACTCGGTCAAATGCAGCCTTGTTGTCAAGCAATTCTGAATTGGGGCATTAAACTAATGGACCCTTCTGCCTCCTGGTTGGTGGACATATAAATTCCTGCAGCCAGAAACGGTGGTGGGGTTGGGGTGGGGGTGGGAGGGAGGAAGGGAGCATCCTGTGGCAAAATCTACCCTGCGGCCAACATTGCTCAAAGCGATGGTCCGGTCAATATTCCATGGGATCTTGCTGTGCACAGTCCTGCTGCTGTGGTTCCCACGGCGACCAGCACTCCAGTGCTTCAGTGGCTGAGAAGTGTTTTTGGCACATCCCCTGCGGTGCTAGGTAAATGCAAGTTCCCTCTTTCTTTTCGTCAGTCCGGACAAATCCGCTGTTCCTCCCCAGCCAATCCCAGAGGACACAGGAGGAATCCCGTTTCCAGGTCAGAGTTGACGGGAGGCTCTTGCTTCCGGCCTCTCTCGCCTCCCGGTGTGAGGGTTACAGCATCGAGCTGCCTGCCAATGACAGGGCTGGCGCTTTAACCAATCGGAGTCTCCTGTAGCAGCTGGAATTCAATTGGGAAGGAGGCTAACGGATGGTTGTGACCAACCCCGTCTCTTTCACTCACCCTCCGGAGAACACCGTGGGGGATTAGCGCTGTCCCACGATTCGACACCCCGCTGTGTTTGGGTCAGGAAGGGGAGAGCTGGGAAACTTCCTGGTGACTCCTGAGTGCTGCCTGGAGTCCCCCAATCCCTCGATCTCCGCAAGGAGGGAGGTAACCCACCAACAGTGAATCTCAAGGAATCTCTCAGTTAGAATCACACTGGATCCATTTACTCTCCCTGTGGTAACTCACTGCTGCGAAACTTTATCCATTCAATAATAATCCCACTGCCCCGCTCTCTCCCCATATCCCTGTATCAATCCCAAACTAATCCCACTGCCCCACTCTCTCCCCATAGCCCTGTATCAATACCAAACTAATCCCACTGTCCCACTCTCTCCCCATAACCCTGTATCAATCCCAAACTAATCCCACTGTCCCACTCTCTCCCCATAGCCCTGTATCAATCCCAAACTAATCCCACTGTCCCACTCTCTCCCCATAGCCCTGTATCAATCCGCAAACTAATCCCACTGTCCCACTCTCTCCCCATATCCCTGTATCAATCCGCAAACTAATCCCACTGCCCCACTCTCTCCCCATAGCCCTGTATCAATCCGCAAACTAATCCCACTGTCCCACTCTCTCCCCATAGCCCTGTATCAATCCCAAACTAATCCCACTGCCCCATTCTCTCCCCATATCCCTGTATCAATCCGCAAACTAATCCCACTGCCCCACTCTCTCCCCATATCCCTGTATCAATCCGCAAACTAATCCCACTGTCCCACTCTCTCCCCATAGCCCTGTATCAATCCCAAACTAATCCCACTGCCCCACTCTCTCCTCATAGCCCTGTATCAATCCCAAACTAATCCCACTGCCCCACTCACTCCCCATATCCCTGTATCAATACCAAACTAATCCCACTGTCCCACTCTCTCCCCATATCCCTGTATCAATACCAAACTAATCCCACTGCCCCACTCACTCCCCATATCCCTGTATCAATACCAAACTAATCCCACTGTCCCACTCTCTCCCCATAGCCCTGTATCAATTACAAACTAATCCCACTGCCCCACTCTCTCCCCATAGCTCTGTATCAATCCCAAACTAATCCCACTGCCCCACTCTCTCCCCATAGCCCTGTATCAATCCCAAACTAATCCCACTGTCCCACTCTCTCCCCATAGCCCTGTATCAATACCAAACTAATCCCACTGTCCCGCTCTCTCCCCATAGCCCTGTATCAATCCGCAAACTAATTCCACTGCCCCACTCTCTCCCCATAGCCCTGCATCAATCCCCAAACTAATCCCACTGCCCCACTCTCTCCCCATAGCCCTGTATCAATCCCAAACTAATCCCACTGCCGCACACTCTCCCCATAGCCCTGTATCAATCCCAAACTAATCCCACTGCCCCACTCTCTCCCCATAGCCCTGTATCAACCCCCAAACTAATCCCACTGCCCTTCCCTCTCCCTATAGCCCTGATGAAACTCCAAACTAGTCCCACTGCCCCTCTCTCTCCTCATCACTCTCTGTGATAAGTTATTCTCTGCTCCGTCAATCCTCAGTGTATAGAAACCTCTCCACGGCTCACCCCCAACTCTCAATGACAATTGTCGATTGCCGAGCCTCTTGTCATTGCCCCCTGAGTCGGAGAAACTGTCCTCTCCCCCCTTCGTCACGCAAACAAAACGATAAATATCTCACAAAATTGCTCCTTTATGATAATGATGACACTGAAAAGTGTTTCCTGGGCTGTACAGCCCTTTGGAGATTTTGAGGTGCTGGGGGCGCTTGACAAATGAACACAACTGAGTCTCCCTTTGGCCTTTCCATCTCCAATAGGATTGGTCCCAGTATCCCAGGTCTTGAAAAGGGGAATGGGAATGGCTGAATTGCTTTGCAGAGAGTCAGCATGGGCTCGATGGGCCGAATGGCACTCTTCTGTGCCTTAATGAAGCATTTCCCTTTAAAGCTATTTAAGAGTTTGCTAATCCAGTAAAGAAAAGTCAGAGCCTCAACGGCAAATCAAGTTTCACTTGGCAAAAAGTCTCAGATTTACCTCAGCTCAGTCAGCTCACACTGAGCTCACACTCACACTGAGCTCACACTCACACTGACTTCACACTGAGCTCACACTCACACTGAGCTCACACTCACACTGACTTCACACTGAGCTCACACTCACACTGAGCTCACACTCACACTGACTTCACACTCACACTGAGCTCACACTGACTGGGAGTTCACACTCACACTGAGCTCACACTGACTGGGAGCTCACACTCACACTGAGCTCACACTGACTGGGAGTTCACACTCACACTGAGCTCACACTGACTGGGAGTTCACACTCAATGGGGGTTCACACTGACTGGGAGCTCACACTGACTGGGAGCTCACACTCACACTGAGTTCACACTGACTGGCAGTTCACACTGATTGGGAGTTCACACTGAGTTCACACTCACACTAAGCTCACACTCACACTGAGCTCACACTCACACTGAGCTCACACTGACTGGGAGTTCACACTCAATGGGGGTTCACACTGACTGGGAGCTCACACTGACTGGGAGCTCACACTGACTGGGAGTTCACACTCAATGGGGGTTCACACTCAATGGGAGTTCACACTCAATGGGGGTTCACACTCACTGGGAGTTCACACTCACTGGGAGTTCACACTCAATGGGGGTTCACACTCACAGGGAGTTCACACTGACTCGGAGTTCACACTGACTCGGAGTTCACACTCACACTGAGTTCACATTGACTGGGAGTTCACAGTGACTGGGAGTTCACACTCAATGAGGGTTCACACTGACTGGGAGTTCACATTCAATGGGGGTTCACACTGACTGGGAGTTCACACTCAATGGGGGTTCACAGTGACTGGGAGTTCACACTCAATGGGAGTTCACATTGACTGGGAGTTCACACTGACTGGGAGTTCACACTCAATGGGAGTTCACACTGACTGGGAGTTCACACTGAGTTCACGCTGAGTTCACACTGACTGGGAGTTCACACTGAATTCACACTGACTGGGAGTTCACACTGAGTTCACACTGACTGGGAGTTCACACTGAGTTCACGCTGAGTTCACGCTGAGTTCACGCTGACTGGGAGTTCACACTGAGTTCACACTGACTGGGAGTTCACACTGAGTTCACACTGAATTCACACAGTTCACACTGAGTTCACACTGACTCGGAGTTCACACTGAGTTCACACTGGGAGTTCACGCTGAGTTCACACTGACTCGGAGTTCACACTGAGTTCACACTGGGAGTTCACACTAAGCTCACACTGACTGGGAGCTCACACTGACTGGGAGTTCACACTCAATGGGGGTTCACACTCAATGGGAGTTCACACTGACTGGGGGTTCACACTCAATGGGAGTTCACACTCAATGGGGGTTCACACTCACTGGGAGTTCACACTCACTGGGAGTTCACACTCAATGGGGGTTCACACTCACTGGGAGTTCACACTGACTCGGAGTTCACACTGACTCGGAGTTCACACTCACACTGAGCTCACATTGACTGGGAGTTCACAGTGACTGGGAGTTCACACTCAATGAGGGTTCACACTGACTGGGAGTTCACATTCAATGGGGGTTCACACTGACTGGGAGTTCACACTCAATGGGGGTTCACAGTGACTGGGAGTTCACACTCAATGGGAGTTCACATTGACTGGGAGTTCACACTGACTGGGAGTTCACACTGACTGGGAGTTCACACTGAGTTCACGCTGAGTTCACACTGACTGGGAGTTCACACTGAATTCACACTGACTGGGAGTTCACACTGAGTTCACACTGACTGGGAGTTCACACTGAGTTCACGCTGAGTTCACGCTGACTGGGAGTTCACACTGAGTTCACACTGACTGGGAGTTCACACTGAGTTCACACTGACTGGGAGTTCACACTGAGTTCACACTGAATTTACACAGTTCACACTGAGTTCACACTGACTCGGAGTTCACACTGAGTTCACACTGGGAGTTCACGCTGAGTTCACATTGACTCGGAGTTCACACTGAGTTCACACTGGGAGTTCACACTGAGTTCACACTGACTGGGAGTTCACAGTGAGTTCACACTGACTGGGAGTTCACACTGAGTTCACACTGACTGGGAGTTCACACTGAGTTCACACTGAGTTCACACTGACCCGGAGTTCACAGTGAGTTCACACTGACTTCACACTGAGTTCACACTGGCCCGGAGTTCACAGTGAGTTCACACTGACCCGGAGTTGACACTGAGTTGACACTGAGATCACACTGACCCGGAGTTCACACTGAGTTCACACTGACTTCACACTGAGTTCACACTGACCCGGAGTTCACACTGAGTTCACACTGGGAGTTCACACTGACTGGGAGTTCACACTGAGTTCATGTTGACTGGGAGTTCACACTGTGTTCACGCTGAGTTCACACTGAGTTCACACTGAATCAGAGTTCACACTGTCTTCACACTGACCCGGAGTTCACACTGAGTTCACACTGGGAGTTCACACTGACTGGGAGTTCACACTGAGTTCATGTTGACTGGGAGTTCACACTGTGTTCACGCTGAGTTCACACTGAGTTCACACTGAATCAGAGTTCACACTGTCTTCACACTGACTGGGAGTTCACGCTGAGTTCACACTGAGTTCACACTGACCCGGAGTTCACACTGAGTTCACACTGACTTCACACTGACTGGGAGTTCACACTGAGTTCACACTGACCCGGAGTTCACACTGAATTCACACTGGGAGTTCACACTGACCCGGAGTTCACACTGAGTTCACACTGAGTTCACAATGACCCGGAGTTCACACTGACCCGGAGTTCACACTGAGTTCACACTGAGTTCACACTGACCCGGAGTTCACACTGAGTTCACACTGGGAGTTCACACTGACTGAGAGTTCACACTGAGTTCACGCTGACTGGGAGTTCACACTGAGTTCACACTGACTGGGAGTTCACACTGAGTTCACGCTGACTGGGAGTTCACACTGACTGGGAGTTCACAGTGAGTTCACACTGACCCGGAGTTCACACTGAGTTCACACTGAGTTCACACTGACCCGGAGTTCACACTGAGTTCACACTGACCCGGAGTTCACACTGAGTTCACACTGACTTCACACTGACCCAGAGTTCACACTGAGTTCACACTGACTTCACACTGACCCGGAGTTCACACTGAGTTCACACTGAGTTCACACTGACCCGGAGTTCACACTGAGTTCACACTGGGAGTTCACACTGAGTTCACACTGACCCGGAGTTCACACTGAGTTCACGCTGAGTTCACGCTGAGTTCACACTCACTGGGAGTTCACACTGAGTTCACGCTGACTGGGAATTCACACTGAGTTCACACTGACTGGGAGTTCATACTGAGTTCACGCTGACTGGGAGTTCACACTGACTGGGAGTTCACAGTGAGTTCACACTGAGTTCACACTGAGTACACACTGACCCGGAGTTCACAGTGAGTTCACACTGAGTTCACACTGAGTTCACACTGACCCGGAGTTCACACTGAGTTCACACTGAGTTCACACTGACTGGGAGTTCACACTGAGTTCATGTTGACTGGGAGTTCACACTGTGTTCACGCTGAGTTCACACTGAGTTCACACTGAATCAGAGTTCACACTGTGTTCACACTGACTGGGAGTTCACACTGAGTTCACACTGTGTTCACACTGACTGGGAGTTCACACTGTGTTCACGCTGAGTTCACACTGAGTTCACACTGAATCAGAGTTCACACTGAGTTCACACTGACTGGGAGTTCACACTGAGTTCACAGTGAGTTCACAGTGAGTTCACACTGACCCGGAGTTCACACTGAGTTCACACTGAGTTCACACTGACCCGGAGTTCACACTGAGTTCACACTGACTTCACACTGACCCGGAGTTCACACTGAGTTCACACTGACCTGGAGTTCACACTGAGTTCACACTGACTTCACACTGACCCGTAGTTCACTCTGAGTTCACACTGACTTCACACTGACCCGGAGTTCACACTGAGCTCACACTGACCCGGAGTTCACACTGAGCTCACACTGACCCGGACTTCACACTGAGTTCACACTGACTTCACACTGACCCGGAGTTCACACTGAGCTCACACTGACCCGGAGTTCACACTGAGTTCACACTGACTTCACACTGACCCGTAGTTCACTCTGAGTTCACACTGGGAGTTCACAGTGAGTTCACACTGACTGGGAGTTCACACTGAGTTCATGTTGACTGGGAGTTCACACTGTGTTCACGCTGAGTTCACACTGAGTTCACACTGAATCAGAGTTCACACTGAGTTCACACTGACCCGGAGTTCACACTGAGTTCACACTGAGTTCACACTGACCCGGAGTTCACACTGAGTTCACACTGACCCGGAGTTCACACTGAGTTCACACTGAGTTCACACTGACCCGGAGTTCACACTGAGTTCACACTGACCCGGAGTTCACACTGAGTTCACACTGACCTGGAGTTCACACTGAGTTCACACTGACCCAGAGTTCACACTGAGTTCACACTGGGAGTTCACACTGAGTTCACACTGACCCGGAGTTCACACTGAGTTCACACTGGGAGTTCACACTGACTGGGAGTTCACACTGAGTTCATGTTGACTGGAGTTCACACTGTGTTCACGCTGAGTTCACACTGATTTCACACTGAATCAGAGTTCACACTGTCTTCACACTGACCCGGAGTTCACACTGAGTTCAGACTGACCCGGAGTTCACAGTGAGTTCACAGTGAGTTCACACTGACTGGGAGTTCACACTGAGTTCACACTGAGTTCACACTGAGTTCACAGTGACTGGGAGTTCACACTGAGTTCACACTGAGTTCACACTGACCCGGAGTTCACACTGAGTTCACACTGGGAGTTCACACTGAGTTCACACTGACCCGGAGTTCACACTGAGTTCACACTGGGAGTTCACACTGACTGGGAGTTCACACTGAGTTCATGTTGACTGGGAGTTCACACTGTGTTCACGCTGAGTTCACACTGAGTTCACACTGAATCAGAGTTCACACTGTCCTCACACTGACCCGGAGTTCACACTGAGTTCAGACTGACCCGGAGTTCACAGTGAGTTCACAGTGAGTTCACATTGACTGGGAGTTCACACTGAGTTCACACTGAGTTCACAGTGACTGGGAGTTCACACTGAGTTCACACTGACTGGGAGTTCACACTGAGTTCACACTGAGTTCACACTGACCCGGAGTTCACACTGAGTTCACACTGACTTCACACTGACCCGGAGTTCACACTGAGTTCACACTGACCCGGAGTTCACACTGAGTTCACACTGGGAGTTCACACTGAGTTCACACTGACCCGGAGTTCACACTGAGTTCACACTGAGTTCACACTGACTGGGAGTTCACACTGAGTTCACACTGACTTCACACTGACCTGGAGTTCACACTGACTTCACACTGACCCGGAGTTCACACTAGGAGTTCACACTGAGTTCACACTGGGAGTTCACACTGAGTTCACACTGACTGGGAGTTCACAGTGAGTTCACACTGAGTTCACACTGAGTTCACACTGAGTACACACTGACCCGGAGTTCACAGTGAGTTCACACTGAGTTCACACTGACCCGGAGTTCACACTGAGTTCACACTGACTTCACACTGACCCGGAGTTCACACTGAGTTCACACTGAGTTCACACTGACCCGGAGTTCACACTGAGTTCACACTGACTTCACACTGACCCGGAGTTCACACTGAGTTCACACTGACCCGGAGTTCACACTGAGTTCTCACTGGGAGTTCACACTGAGTTCACACTGACCCGGAGTTCACACTGAGTTCACACTGAGTTCACACTGACCCGGAGTTCACACTGAGTTCACACTGAGTTCACACTGACCCGGAGTTCACACTGAGTTCACACTGGGAGTTCACACTGAGTTCACACTGACCCGGAGTTCACACTGAATTCACACTGACTGGGAGTTCACACTGAGTTCACACTGACTGGGAGTTCACACTGAGTTCACGCTGAGTTCACGCTGACTGGGAGTTCACACTGAGTTCACACTGACTGGGAGTTCACACTGAGTTCACACTGACTGGGAGTTCACACTGAGTTCACACTGAATTTACACAGTTCACACTGAGTTCACACTGACTCGGAGTTCACACTGAGTTCACACTGGGAGTTCACGCTGAGTTCACACTGACTCGGAGTTCACACTGAGTTCACACTGGGAGTTCACACTGAGTTCACACTGACTGGGAGTTCACAGTGAGTTCACACTGACTGGGAGTTCACACTGAGTTCACACGGACTGGAAGTTCACACTGAGTTCACACTGAGTTCACACTGACCCGGAGTTCACAGTGAGTTCACACTGACTTCACACTGAGTTCACACTGGCCCGGAGTTCACAGTGAGTTCACACTGAGTTCACACTGGGAGTTCACACTGAGTTCACACTGACCCGGAGTTCACAGTGAGTTCACACTGAGTTCACACTGAGTTCACACTGAGTACACACTGACCCGGAGTTCACAGTGAGTTCACACTGAGTTCACACTGACCCGGAGTTCACACTGAGTTCACACTGACTTCACACTGACCCGGAGTTCACACTGAGTTCACACTGAGTTCACACTGACCCGGAGTTCACACTGAGTTCACACTGACTTCACACTGACCCGGAGTTCACACTGAGTTCACACTGACCCGGAGTTCACACTGAGTTCTCACTGGGAGTTCACACTGAGTTCACACTGACCCGGAGTTCACACTGAGTTCACACTGGGAGTTCACACTGAGTTCACACTGACCTGGAGTTCACACTGAATTCACACTGACTGGGAGTTCACACTGAGTTCACACTGACTGGGAGTTCACACTGAGTTCACGCTGAGTTCACGCTGACTGGGAGTTCACACTGAGTTCACACTGACTGGGAGTTCACACTGAGTTCACACTGACTGGGAGTTCACACTGAGTTCACACTGAATTTACACAGTTCACACTGAGTTCACACGGACTCGGAGTTCACACTGAGTTCACACTGGGAGTTCACGCTGAGTTCACACTGACTCGGAGTTCACACTGAGTTCACACTGGGAGTTCACACTGAGTTCACACTGACTGGGAGTTCACAGTGAGTTCACACTGACTGGGAGTTCACACTGAGTTCACACGGACTGGGAGTTCACACTGAGTTCACACTGAGTTCACACTGACCCGGAGTTCACAGTGAGTTCATACTGACTTCACACTGAGTTCACACTGGCCCGGAGTTCACAGTGAGTTCACACTGAGTTCACACTGACCCGGAGTTGACACTGAGTTGACACTGAGATCACACTGACCCGGAGTTCACACTGAGTTCACACTGACTTCACACTGAGTTCACACTGAGTTCACACTGACCCGGAGTTCACACTGAGTTCACACTGGGAGTTCACACTGACTGGGAGTTCACACTGAGTTCATGTTGACTGGGAGTTCACACTGTGTTCACGCTGAGTTCACACTGAGTTCACACTGAATCAGAGTTCACACTGTCTTCACACTGACCCGGAGTTCACACTGAGTTCACACTGGGAGTTCACACTGACTGGGAGTTCACACTGAGTTCATGTTGACTGGGAGTTCACACTGTGTTCACGCTGAGTTCACACTGAATTCACACTGAATCAGAGTTCACACTGTCTTCACACTGACTGGGAGTTCACGCTGAGTTCACACTGAGTTCACACTGACCCGGAGTTCACACTGAGTTCACACTGACTTCACACTGACCCGGAGTTCACACTGAGTTCACACTGACTGGGAGTTCACACTGAGTTCACACTGACCCGGAGTTCACACTGAGTTCACACTGGGAGTTCACACTGACCCGGAGTTCACACTGAGTTCACACTGAGTTCACACTGACCCGGAGTTCACACTGACCCGGAGTTCACACTGAGTTCACACTGAGTTCACACTGACCCGGAGTTCACACTGGGAGTTCACACTGACTGAGAGTTCACACTGAGTTCACGCTGACTGGGAGTTCACACTGAGTTCACACTGACTGGGAGTTCACACTGAGTTCACGCTGACTGGGAGTTCACACTGACTGGGAGTTCACAGTGAGTTCACAGAGTTCACACTGACCCGGAGTTCACACTGAGTTCACACTGAGTTCACACTGACCCGGAGTTCACACTGAGTTCACACTGACCCGGAGTTCACAGTGAGTTCACACTGACTTCACACTGACCCAGAGTTCACACTGAGTTCACACTGACTTCACACTGACCCGGAGTTCACACTGAGTTCACACTGAGTTCACACTGACCCGGAGTTCACACTGAGTTCACACTGGGAGTTCACACTGAGTTCACACTGAGTTCACACTGACCCGGAGTTCACACTGAGTTCACGCTGAGTTCACGCTGAGTTCACACTCACTGGGAGTTCACACTGAGTTCACGCTGACTGGGAATTCACACTGAGTTCACACTGACTGGGAGTTCATACTGAGTTCACGCTGACTGGGAGTTCACACTGACTGGGAGTTCACAGTGAGTTCACACTGAGTTCACACTGAGTACACACTGACCCGGAGTTCACAGTGAGTTCACACTGAGTTCACACTGAGTTCACACTGACCCGGAGTTCACACTGAGTTCACACTGACTTCACACTGACCCGGAGTTCACAGTGAGTTCACACTGAGTTCACACTGACCCGGAGTTCACACTGAGTTCACACTGACTTCACACTGACTGGGAGTTCACACTGAGTTCACACTGACCCGGAGTTCACACTGAGTTCACACTGGGAGTTCACACTGAGTTCACACTGACCCGGAGTTCACACTGAGTTCACACTGAGTTCACACTGACCCGGAGTTCACACTGAGTTCACACTGGGAGTTCACACTGAGTTCACACTGACCCGGAGTTCACACTGAGTTCACACTGGGAGTTCACACTGAGTTCACACTGACCCGGAGTTCACACTGAGTTCACACTGGGAGTTCACACTGAGTTCACACTGACTGGGAGTTCACACTGAGTTCACACTGACTTCACACTGACTGGGAGTTCACACTGAGTTCACACTGAGTTCACACTGACCCGGAGTTCACACTGAGTTCACACTGACTTCACACTGACCCGGAGTTCACACTGAGTTCACACTGACCCGGAGTTCACACTGAGTTCACACTGATTTCACACTGACCCGGAGTTCACACTGAGTTCACACTGACCCGGAGTTCACACTGAGTTCACACTGAGTTCACACTGACCCGGAGTTCACACTGACTTCACACTGACTTCACACTGACCCGGAGTTCACACTGAGTTCACACTGACCCGGAGTTCACACTGAGTTCACACTGGGAGTTCACACTGAGTTCACACTGACCCGGAGTTCACACTGAGTTCACACTGAGTTCACACTGACCTGGAGTTCACACTGACTTCACACTGACCCGGAGTTCACACTGAGTTCACACTAGGAGTTCACACTGAGTTCACACTGACTGGGAGTTCACACTGAGTTCACACTGGGAGTTCACACTGAGTTCACACTGACTGGGAGTTCACAGTGAGTTCACAGTGAGTTCACACTGAGTTCACACTGAGTACACACTGACCTGGAGTTCACAGTGAGTTCACACTGAGTTCACACGGACCCGGAGTTCACACTGAGTTCACACTGAGTTCAGACTGACCCGGAGTTCACACTGAGTTCACACTGACTTCACACTGACCCGGAGTTCACACTGAGTTCACACTGACCCGGAGTTCACACTGAGTTCACACTGGGAGTTCACACTGAGTTCACACTGACCCGGAGTTCACACTGAGTTCACACTGAGTTCACACTGACCCGGAGTTCACACTGAGTTCACACTGGGAGTTCACACTGAGTTCACACTGACCCGGAGTTCACACTGAGTTCACACTGGGAGTTCACACTGAGTTCACACTGACCCGGAGTTCACACTGAGTTCACACTGAGTTCACACTGACCTGGAGTTCACACTGACTTCACACTGACCCGGAGTTCACACTGAGTTCACACTAGGAGTTCACACTGAGTTCACACTGACTGGGAGTTCACACTGAGTTCACACTGGGAGTTCACACTGAGTTCACACTGACTGGGAGTTCACAGTGAGTTCACAGTGAGTTCACACTGAGTTCACACTGAGTACACACTGACCTGGAGTTCACAGTGAGTTCACACTGAGTTCACACGGACCCGGAGTTCACACTGAGTTCACACTGAGTTCAGACTGACCCGGAGTTCACACTGAGTTCACACTGACTTCACACTGACCCGGAGTTCACACTGAGTTCACACTGACCCGGAGTTCACACTGAGTTCACACTGGGAGTTCACACTGAGTTCACACTGACCCGGAGTTCACACTGAGTTCACACTGAGTTCACACTGACCCGGAGTTCACACTGAGTTCACACTGGGAGTTCACACTGAGTTCACACTGACCCGGAGTTCACACTGAGTTCACACTGGGAGTTCACACTGAGTTCACACTGACCCGGAGTTCACACTGAATTCACACTGACTGGGAGTTCACACTGAGTTCACACTGACTGGGAGTTCACACTGAGTTCACGCTGAGTTCACGCTGACTGGGAGTTCACACTGAGTTCACACTGACTGGGAGTTCACACTGAGTTCACACTGACTGGGAGTTCACACTGAGTTCACACTGAATTTACACAGTTCACACTGAGTTCACACTGAGTTCACACTGACCCGGAGTTCACACTGAGTTCACACTGGGAGTTCACACTGAGTTCACACTGACCCGGAGTTCACACTGAATTCACACTGACTGGGAGTTCACACTGAGTTCACACTGACTGGGAGTTCACACTGAGTTCACGCTGAGTTCACGCTGACTGGGAGTTCACACTGAGTTCACACTGACTGCGAGTTCACACTGAGTTCACACTGACTGGGAGTTCACACTGAGTTCACACTGAATTTACACAGTTCACACTGAGTTCACACTGACTCGGAGTTCACACTGAGTTCACACTGGGAGTTCACGCTGAGTTCACACTGACTCGGAGTTCACACTGAGTTCACACTGGGAGTTCACACTGAGTTCACACTGACTGGGAGTTCACAGTGAGTTCACACTGACTGGGAGTTCACACTGAGTTCACACTGACTGGGAGTCACACTGAGTTCACACTGAGTTCACACTGACCCGGAGTTCACAGTGAGTTCACACTGACTTCACACTGAGTTCACACTGGCCCGGAGTTCACACTGAGTTCACACTGAGTTCACACTGACCCGGAGTTGACACTGAGTTGACACTGAGTTCACACTGACTGGGAGTTCACACTGAGTTCACACTGACTTCACACTGAGTTCACACTGAGTTCACACTGACCCGGAGTTCACACTGAGTTCACACTGGGAGTTCACACTGACTGGGAGTTCACACTGAGTTCATGTTGACTGGGAGTTCACACTGTGTTCACGCTGAGTTCACACTGAGTTCACACTGAATCAGAGTTCACACTGTGTTCACACTGACCCGGAGTTCACACTGAGTTCACACTGGGAGTTCACACTGACTGGGAGTTCACACTGAGTTCATGTTGACTGGGAGTTCACACTGTGTTCACGCTGAGTTCACACTGAGTTCACACTGAATCAGAGTTCACACTGTCTTCACACTGACTGGGAGTTCACGCTGAGTTCACACTGAGTTCACACTGACCCGGAGTTCACACTGAGTTCACACTGACCCGGAGTTCACACTGAGTTCACACTGACCCGGAGTTCACACTGAGTTCACACTGGGAGTTCACACTGAGTTCACACTGACCCAGAGTTCACACTGAGTTCACGCTGAGTTCACGCTGAGTTCACACTCACTGGGAGTTCACACTGAGTTCACGCTGACTGGGAATTCACACTGAGTTCACACTGACTGGGAGTTCATACTGAGTTCACGCTGACTGGGAGTTCACACTGACTGGGAGTTCACAGTGAGTTCACACTGAGTACACACTGACCCGGAGTTCACAGTGAGTTCACACTGAGTTCACACTGAGTTCACACTGACCCGGAGTTCACACTGAGTTCACACTGAGTTCACACTGACCCGGAGTTCACAGTGAGTTCACACTGAGTTCACACTGACCCGGAGTTCACACTGAGTTCACACTGACTTCACACTGACCCGGAGTTCACACTGAGTTCACACTGACCCGGAGTTCACACTGAGTTCACACTGGGAGTTCACACTGAGATCACACTGACCCGGAGTTCACACTGAGTTCACACTGAGTTCACACTGACCCGGAGTTCACACTGAGTTCACACTGGGAGTTCACACTGAGTTCACACTGACCCGGAGTTCACACTGAGTTCACACTGGGAGTTCACACTGAGTTCACACTGACTGGGAGTTCACACTGAGTTCATGTTGACTGGGAGTTCACACTGTGTTCACGCTGAGTTCACACTGAGTTCACACTGAATCAGAGTTCACACTGTGTTCACACTGACTGGGAGTTCACACTGAGTTCACACTGTGTTCACACTGACTGGGAGTTCACACTGTGTTCACACTGACTGGGAGTTCACACTGAGTTCACAGTGAGTTCACACTGACCCGGAGTTCACACTGAGTTCACACTGACCCGGAGTTCACACTGAGTTCACACTGACTTCACACTGACCCGGAGTTCACACTGAGTTCACACTGACCCGGAGTTCACACTGAGTTCACACTGACTTCACACTGACCCGTAGTTCACTCTGAGTTCACACTGACTTCACACTGACCCGGAGTTCACACTGAGCTCACACTGACCCGGAGTTCACACTGAGCTCACACTGACCCGGACTTCACACTGAGTTCACACTGACTTCACACTGACCCGGAGTTCACACTGAGCTCACACTGACCCGGAGTTCACACTGAGTTCACACTGACTTCACACTGACCCGTAGTTCACTCTGAGTTCACACTGGGAGTTCACAGTGAGTTCACACTGACTGGGAGTTCACACTGAGTTCATGTTGACTGGGAGTTCACACTGTGTTCACGCTGAGTTCACACTGAGTTCACACTGAATCAGAGTTCACACTGAGTTCACACTGACCCGGAGTTCACACTGAGTTCACACTGACCTGGAGTTCACACTGAGTTCACACTGACCCAGAGTTCACACTGAGTTCACACTGGGAGTTCACACTGAGTTCACACTGACCCGGAGTTCACACTGAGTTCACACTGGGAGTTCACACTGACTGGGAGTTCACACTGAGTTCCTGTTGACTGGGAGTTCACACTGTGTTCACGCTGAGTTCACACTGAGTTCACACTGAATCAGAGTTCACACTGTCTTCACACTGACCCGGAGTTCACACTGAGTTCAGACTGACCCGGAGTTCACAGTGAGTTCACAGTGAGTTCACACTGACTGGGAGTTCACACTGAGTTCACACTGAGTTCACACTGAGTTCACAGTGACTGGGAGTTCACACTGAGTTCACACTGACTTCACAGTGACTGGGAGTTCACACTGAGTTCACACTGAGTTCACACTGACTGGGAGTTCACACTGACTTCACACTGACTTCACACTGACCCGCAGTTCACACTGAGTTCACACTGAGTTCACACTGACCCGGAGTTCACACTGAGTTCACACTGACTTCACACTGACCCGCAGTTCACACTGAGTTCACACTGACCCGGAGTTCACACTGAGTTCACACTGGGAGTTCACACTGAGTTCACACTGACCCGGAGTTCACACTGAGTTCACACTGAGTTCACACTGACTGGGAGTTCACACTGAGTTCACACTGACTTCACACTGACCTGGAGTTCACACTGACTTCACACTGACCCGGAGTTCACACTGAGTTCACACTAGGAGTTCACACTGAGTTCACACTGACTGGGAGTTCACACTGAGTTCACACTGGGAGTTCACACTGAGTTCACACTGACTGGGAGTTCACAGTGAGTTCACACTGAGTTCACACTGAGTTCACACTGAGTACACACTGACCCGGAGTTCACAGTGAGTTCACACTGAGTTCACACGGACCCGGAGTTCACACTGAGTTCACACTGAGTTCACACTGACCCGGAGTTCACACTGAGTTCACACTGAGTTCACACTGACCCGGAGTTCACACTGAGTTCACACTGACTTCACACTGACCCGGAGTTCACACTGAGTTCACACTGACCCGGAGTTCACACTGAGTTCACACTGGGAGTTCACACTGAGTTCACACTGACCCGGAGTTCACACTGAGTTCACACTGAGTTCACACTGACCCGGAGTTCACACTGAGTTCACACTGACTTCACACTGACCCGGAGTTCACACTGAGTTCACACTGACCCGGAGTTCACACTGAGTTCACACTGGGAGTTCACACTGAGTTCACACTGAGTTCACACTGACCCGGAGTTCACACTGAGTTCACACTGGGAGTTCACACTGAGTTCACACTGACCCGGAGTTCACACTGAATTCACACTGACTGGGAGTTCACACTGAGTTCACACTGACTGGGAGTTCACACTGAGTTCATGTTGACTGGTAGTTCACACTGTGTTCACGCTGAGTTCACACTGAGTTCACACTGAATCAGAGTTCACACTGTGTTCACACTGACTGGGAGTTCACACTGAGTTCACACTGGGAGTTCACACTGACTGGGAGTTCACACTGAGTTCATGTTGACTGGGAGTTCACACTGTGTTCACACTGAGTTCACACTGAATCAGAGTTCACACTGTGTTCACACTGACTGGGAGTTCACACTGAGTTCACACTGACCCGGAGTTCACACTGAGTTCACAGTGAGTTCACACTGAGTTCACACTGAGTTCACACTGAGTTCACACTGACCCGGAGTTCACACTGACCCGGAGTTCACACTGAGTTCACACTGAGTTCACACTGACCCGGAGTTCACACTGAGTTCACACTGACTTCACACTGACCCGGAGTTCACACTGGGAGTTCACACTGGGAGTTCACACTGAGTTCACACTGGGAGTTCACACTGAGTTCACACTGACTTCACACTGACCCGGAGTTCACACTGAGTTCACACTGGGAGTTCACACTGAGTTCACACTGACTGGGAGTTCACACTGAGTTCACACTGACTGGGAGTTCACACTGACTGGGAGTTCACACTGAGTTCACACTGGGAGTTCACACTGAGTTCACACTGACTGGGAGTTCACACTGAGTTCACACTGACTGGGAGTTCACACAGTCTAACACCCACACAGACACACACTCACACACTCACAAACACATGCACACACAGTCGCACAAACGCTCGCTTGCATACACTCCCTCAAGCACACTCGCTCTCTTTTACACACCCATCCTCTCATATTCACTCATTCACACCCTCTCTTTCACACACTATCTCAAACAGATCCACTCTCAGCCACACACACTCTCTCTACCCCACTCACTCTCTCTCTCTACCCCACACACTTTCTCTCTACCCCACTCACTCTCTCTCTCTCTACCCCACACACTCTCTCTCTAACCCACACACACTCTCTCTCTACCCCACTCACTCTCTCTCTCTCTCTCTCTACCCCACACACTCTCTCTCTACCCCACACACACTCTCTCTCTCTACCCCACACACTCTCTCTCTCTACCCCACACACTCTCTCTCTCTACCCCACACACTCTCTCTCTCTACCCCCACACACACTCTCTCTCTCTACCCCCACACACTCTCTCTCTCCCCCCACACACACTCTCTCTCTACCCCACACACTCTCTCTCTCTACCCCACACACTCTCTCTCTCTCTACCCCACACACTCTCTCTCTCTACCCCACACACACTCTCTCTCTCTACCCCACACACTCTCTCTCTCTACCCCACACACACTCTCTCTCTCTACCCCACACACTCTCTCTCTACCCCACACACACTCTCTCTCTCCCCCACACACACTCTCTCTCTACCCCACACACTCTTTCTCCACCCCACACACTCCCTCTACCCCACACACACTCTCTCTCTCTCTACCCCACACACACTCTCTCTGCCCCACACACTCTCTCTCTCTACCCCACACACACTCTCTCTCTACCCCACACACACTCTCTCTCTACCCCACACACACTCTCTCTCTACTCCACACACTCTCTCTCTACCCCACACACTCTCTCTACCCCACACACTCTCTCTCTCTACCCCACACACTCTCTCTCTCTACCCCACACACACTCTCTCTACCCCACACACTCTCTCTCTCTAAACACACACACTCTCTCTAACCCACACACTCTCTCTCTACCCCACACACTCTCTCTCTCTACCCCACACACTCTCTCTATCTCTACCACACACACTCTCTCTAACCCACACACACTCTCTCTACCCCACACTGTCTCTCTCTCTCTACCCCACACACTCTCTCTCTCTACCCCACACACTCTCTCTCTCTCTATCCCACACACTCTCTCTCTCTAACCCACACACTCTCCTCTCCCCCCACACACACTCCTCTCTCTACCTCACACACTCTCTCTCTCTACCCCACACACTCCTCTCTCTCTACCCCACACACTCTCTCTCTCTACCCCACACACACTCTCTCTCTCTACCCCACACACTCTCTCTCTCCCCCCACACACACTCTCTCTCTCTACCCCACACACTCTCTCTCTACCCCACACACTCTCTCTCTCTACCCCACACACTCTCTCTCTCTACCCCACACACTCTCGCTCTACCCCACACACACTCTCTCTCTCTCTACCCCACACACACTCTCTCTCTCTAACCCACACACTCTCTCTCTCTACCCCACACACACTCTCTCTCTCCCCCACACACACTCTCTCTCTACCCCACACACTCTCTCTCTACCCCACACACTCTCTCTACCCCACACACACTCTCTCTCTCTCTACCCCACACACACTCTCTCTACCCCACACACTCCTCTCTCTCTACCCCACACACACTCTCTCTCTCTCTACCCCACACACACTCTCTCTCTACCCCACACACACTCTCTCTCTACCCCCACACACACTCTCTCTCTACTCCACACACTCTCTCTCTACCCCACACACTCTCTCTACCCCACACACTCTCTCTCTCTACCCCACACACACTCTCTCTACCCCACACTCTCTCTCTCTAAACCACACACACACTCTCTAACTCACACACTCTCTCTCTGGTACCCCACACACTCTCTCTCTCTACCCCACACACTCTCTCTATCTCTACCCCACACACACACTCTCTCTAACCCACACACACTCTCTCTACCCCACACTCTCTCTCTCTCTCTACCCCACACACTCTCTCTCTCCCCCACACACACACTCTCTCTCTACCCCACACACACACTCTCTCTACCCCACACACTCTCTCTCTCCTCCCACACACACACTCTCTCTACCCCACACACACACTCTCTCTACCCCACACACTCTCTCTCTCCTCCCACACACACTCTCTCCTACCCCACACACACACTCTCTCTCAGCCCACACACACTCTCTCTCTACCCCCACACACTCTCTCTACCCCACACACACTCTCTCTCTACCCCACACACACTCTCTCTCTACCCCACACACACTCTCTCTCTCTACCCCACACACACTCTCTCTCTCTCTCTACCCCACACACACTCTCTCTCTACCCCACACACACTCTCTCTCTACCCCACACACACTCTCTCTCTGCCCCACACACACTCCTCTCTCTACCTCACACACTCTCTCTCTCTACCTCACACACTCTCTCTCTCTCTAACCCACACACACTCTCTCTCTAACCCACACACACTCTCTCTCTACCCCACACACAATATCTCTCTACCCCACACACACACTCTCTCTACCCACACACTCTCTCTCTCTCTAACCCACACACACTCTCTCTCTACCCCACACACACTCTCTCTCTCTACCCCACACACACTCTCTCTACCCCACACACACACTCTCTCTCTCTCTCTACCCCACACACACTCTCTCTACCCCACACACACTCACTCTCTCTCTACCCCACACACTCTCTCTCTACCCCACACACACTCTCTCAACCCCACACACACTCTCTCTCTACCCCACACACACTCTCTCTCTACCCCCCA
>NW_027597772.1:0-66693 GCF_964194155.1 Cetorhinus maximus | reverse complement strand
GTGAGAGAGAGAGATTGGGGGAGTGTGTGCGTGTGAGAGCGAGATTGGGGGAGTGTGTGTGTGAGAGATAGATTGGGGGAGTGTGTGTGTGTGAGAGAGAGATTGGGGGAGTGTGTGTGTGTGAGAGAGAGATTGGGGGAGTGTGTGTGTGTGAGAAAGAGATTGGGGAGTGTGTGTGTGAGAGAGAGATTGGGGGAGAGTGTGTGTGAGAGAGAGAGTTTGGGGGAGGGTGTGTGTGTGCGAGAGAGAGTTTGGGGGAGGGTGTGTGTGTGCGAGAGAGAGATTAGGGAAGTGCGTGTGTGAGAGAGAGAGATTGGGGGAGTGTGTGCGAGAGAGAGAGAGATTGGGGGAGTGTGTGTGTGTGTGTGTGTGTGAGAGAGAGATTGGGGGAGTGCGTGTGTGCGAGAGAGAGATTGGGGGAGTGTGTGTGTGAGAGAGAGAGAGATTGGGGGAGTGTGTGTGTGCGAGAGAGAGAGATTGGGGGAGTGTGTGTGTGTGTGTGTATGTGTGAGAGAGAGATTGGGGGAGTGCGTGTGTGCGAGAGAGAGATTGGGGGAGTGTGTGTGTGAGAGAGAGAGATTGGGGGAGTGCGTGTGCGAGAGAGAGATTGGGGGAGTGCGTGTGTGCGAGAGAGGGATTGGGGGATTGTGTGTGCGAGAGAAAGATTGGGAGATTGTGTGTGCGAGAGAGAGATGGGGGAAGTGTGTTTGTGAGAGAGAGATTGGGGGAGTGTGTGTGAGAGAGAGAGAGATTGGGGGAGTGTGAGTGCGTGAGAGTGAGATTGGGGGAGTGTGTGTGGGCGAGAGAGAGAGATTGGGGGAGTGTGTGTGTGAGAGAGAGATTGGGGGAGTGTGTGTGTATGAGAGAGAGATTGGGGGAGTGTGTGTGTGCGAGAGAGAGATTGGTTGAGCGTGTGTGTGTGAGAGAGAGATTGGTGGAGTGTGTGTGTGTGTGAGAGAGAGATTGGGGGAGTGTGTGTGTGTGTGAGAGAGAGAGTTGGGGGAGTGTGTGTGTGTGTGAGAGAGAGATTGGGGGAGTGTGTGTGTGCGAGAGAGAGATTGGGAGAGTGTGTGTGTGTGAGAGAGAGATTGGGGGAGTGTGTGTGTGTGAGAGAGAGACTGGGGGAGTGTGTGTGTGTGTGTGTGAGAGAGATTGGGGGAGTGTGTGTGTGTGTGTGAGAGAGAGATTGGGGGAATGTGTGTGTGTGTGTGAGAGAGAGATTGGGGGAGTGTGTGTGTGAGAGAGAGAGATTGGGGGAGTGTGTGTGTGCGAGAGAGAGATTGGGGGAGTGTGTGTGTGCGAGAGAGAGATTGGGGGAGTGTGTGTGTGCGAGAGAGAGATTGGGGGAGTGTGTGTGTGCGAGAGAGATTGTGGGAGTGTGTGTGCGAGAGAGAGATTGGGGGAGTGTGTGTGCGAGAGAGAGATTGGGGGAGTGTGTGTGTGTGAGAGAGAGAGATTGGGGGAGTGTGTGTGTGTGAGAGAGAGATTGGGGGAGTGTGTGTGTGTGAGAGAGAGATTGGGGGAGTGTGTGTGTGAGAGAGAGATTGGGGGAGTGTGTGAGAGAGAGATTGGGGGAGTGTGTGTGTGTGAGCAGAGATTGGGGGAGTGTGTGTGTGAGAGAGAGAGATTGGGGGAGTGTGTGTGTGAGAGAGAGAGATTGGGGGAGTGTGTGTGTGCGAGAGAGAGATTGGGGGAGTGTGTGTGTGTGTGAGAGAGATTGGGGGTGTGTGTGAGTGTGGGAGAGAGAGATTGGGGGAGTGTGTGTGTGTGTGTGTGAGAGAGATTGGGGGAGTGTGTGTGTGTGAGAGAGAGATTGGGGGAGTGTGTGTGTGAGAGAGAGATTGGGGGAGTGTGTGAGAGAGAGATTGGGGAGTGTGTGTGTGTGAGCAGAGATTGGGGGAGTGTGTGTGTGAGAGAGAGAGATTGGGGGAGTGTGTGTGTGAGAGAGAGAGATTGGGGGAGTGTGTGTGTACGAGAGAGAGATTGGGGGAGTGTGTGTGTGTGTGAGAGAGATTGGGGGAGTGTGTGTGTGTGGGAGAGAGAGATTGGGGGAGTGTGTGTGTGTGAGAGAGAGATTGGGGGAGTGTGTGTGTGAGAGAGAGAGATTGGGGGAGTGTGTGTGTGTGGGAGAGAGAGATTGGGGGAGTGTGTGTGTGGGAGAGAGAGATTGGGGGAGTGTGTGTGTGTGAGAGAGAGATTGGGGAGTGTGTGTATGTGAGAGAGAGATTGGGGGAGTGTGTGTGTGTGAGAAAGAGATTGGGGAGTGTGTGTGTGTGAGAGAGAGATTGGGGGAGTGTGTGTGTGTGAGAGAGATTGGGGAGTGTGTGTGTGAGAGAGTGAGTTTGGGGGAGGCTGTGTGTGTGTGAGAGAGAGTTTGAGGGAGGGTGTGTGTGTGCGAGAGAGAGATTAGGGAAGTGCGTGTGTGAGAGAGAGAGATTGGGGGAGTGTGTGTGTGCGAGAGAGAGATTGGGGGAGTGTGTGTGTGAGAGAGAGAGATTGGGGGAGTGTGTGTGTGAGAGAGATTGGGGGAGTGTGTGTGTGCGAGAGAGCGATTGGGGGAGTGTGTGTGTGAGAGAGATTGGGGGAGTGTGTGTGAGAGAGAGAGAGACTGGCGGAGTGTGAGAGTGCGAGAGAGAGATTGGGGGAGTGTGTGTGTGCGAGAGAGAGATTGGGGGAGTGTGTGTGTGAGAGAGATTGGGGGAGTGTGTGTGAGAGAGAGAGAGACTGGGGGAGTGTGAGAGTGCGAGAGAGAGATTGGGGGAGTGTGTGTGTGTGAGAGAGAGATTGGGGGAGTGTGTGTGTGTGAGAGAGAGATTGGGGGAGTGCGTGTGTGCGAGAGAGAGATTGGTGGAGTGTGTGTGTGAGAGAGAGAGATTGGGGGAGTGCGTGTGCGAGAGAGAGATTGGGGGAGTGCGTGTGTGCGAGAGAGAGATTGGGGGATTGTGTGTGCGAGAGAGAGATGGGGGGAGTGTGTTTGTGAGATAGAGATTGGGGGAGTGTGTGTGTGCGAGAGAGAGAGATTGGGGGAGTGTGTGCGTGTGAGAGAGAGAGATTGGGGGAGTGTGCGTGTGAGAGACAGTTTGGGGGAGTGTGGGTGTGAGAGAGAGAGGTTGGGGAGTGTGTGTGTGTGAGAGAGAGAGATTGGGGGAGTGTATGTGTGAGAGAGAGAGATTGGGGGAGTGTGTGAGAGAGAGAGATTGGGGGAGTGTGTGTGTGAGAGAGAGAGATTGGGGGAGTGTGTGTGTGAGAGAGAGAGATTGGGGGTGTGTGTGTGTGAGAGAGAGATTGGGGGAGTGTGTGTGTATGAGAGAGAGATTGGGGGAGTGTGCGTGTGCGAGAGAGAGATTGGGGGAGCGTGTGTGTGGGAGAGAGAGATTGGGGGAGTGTGTGTGTGTGTGAGAGAGAGATTGGGGGAGTGTGTGTGTGTGTGTGAGAGAGAAATTGGGGGACTGTGTGTGAGAGAGAGAGATTGGGGGAGTGTGTGCGTGTGAGAGCGAGATTGGGGGAGTGTGTGCGTGTGAGAGAGAGATTGGGGGAGTGTGTGTGTGGGAGAGAGAGATTGGGGGAGTGTGTGTGTGAGAGAGAGCGATTGGGGGAGTGTGTGTGAGGGAAAGAGAGATTGGGGGTGTGTGTGTGTGGGAGAGAGAGATTGGGGGAGTGTGTGTGTGTGGGAGAGAGAGATTGGGGGAGTGTGTGTGTGGGAGAGAGAGATTGGGGGAGTGTGTGTGTGGGAGAGAGAGATTGGGGGAGTGTGTGTGTGTGAGAGAGAGATTGGGGGAGTGTGTGTGTGTGAGAGAGAGATTGGGGGAGTGTGTGTGTGTGAGAGAGACATTGGGGGAGAGTGTGTGTGAGAGAGAGAGTTTGGGGGAGGGTGTGTGTGTGCGAGAGAGAGTTTGGGGGAGGGTGTGTGTGTGCGAGAGAGAGATTAGGGAAGTGCGTGTGTGCGAGAGAGAGATTAGGGAAGTGTGTGTGTGCGAGAGAGAGATTGGGGGAGTGTGTGTGTGAGAGAGATTGGGGGAGTGTGTGTGAGATAGAGAGAGACTGGGGGAGTGTGAGAGTGCGAGAGAGAGATTGGGGGAGTGTGTGTGTGCGAGAGAGAGATTGGGGGAGTGTGTGTGTGTGTGTGTGTGTGTGAGAGAGAGATTGGGGGAGTGCGTGTGTGCGAGAGAGAGATTGGGGGAGTGTGTGTGTGAGAGAGAGAGATTGGGGGAGTGCGTGTGCGAGAGAGAGATTGGGGGAGTGCGTGTGTGCGAGAGAGAGAGATTGGGGGAGCGTGTGTGTGTGAGAGAGAGATTGGGGGAGTGTGTGTGTGTGAGAGGGAGATTGGGGGAGTGTGTGTGTGTGTGAGAGAGAGATTGGGGGACTGTGTGTGTGAGAGAAAGATTGGGGGAGCGTGTGTGTGTGAGAGAGAGATTGGGGGAGTGTGTGTGTGTGAGAGAGCGATTGGGGGACTGTGTGTGGGAGAGAAAGATTGGGGGAGTGTGTGTGTGTGAGAGAGAGATTGGGGGAGTGTGTGTGTGAGAGAGAGAGATTGGGGGAGTGTGTGTGTGAGAGAGAGAGCTTGGGGGAGCGTGTGTGTGTGTGAGAGAGAGACTGGGGGACTGTGTGTGTGAGAGAAAGATTGGGGGATCGTGTGTGTGTGAGAGAGAGATTGGGGGAGCGTGTGTGTGTGAGAGAGAGATTGGGGGAGTGTGTGTGTGAGAGAGAGAGATTGGGGGAGTGTGTGTGTGAGAGAGAGAGATTGGGGAGTGTGTGTGTGAGAGAGAGAGATTGGGGGAGTGTGTGTGTGAGAGAGAGAGATTGGGGAGTGTGTGTGTGAGAGAGAGAGATTGGGGGAGTGTGTGTGTGAGAGAGAGAGATTGGGGGAGTGTGTGTGTGCAAGAGAGAGATTGGGGAGTGTGTGTGTGAGAGAGAGATTGGGGGAGCGTGTGTGTGCGAGAGAGAGATTGGGGAGTGTGTGTGTGCGAGAGAGAGATTGGGGGAGTGTGTGTGTGCGAGAGAGAGATTGGGGGACTTTGTGTGTGCGAGAGAGAGATTGGGGGAGTGTGTGTGTGCGAGAGAGAGAGATTGGGGGAGTGTGTGTGTGAGAGAGAGAGATTAGGGGAGTGTGTGTGTGTGAGAGAGAGATTGGGGGAGTGTATGTGTGAGAGAGAGAGATTGAGGGAGTGTGTGTGTGAGAGAGAGAGATTAGGGGAGTGTGTGTGTGTGAGAGAGAGATTGGGGGAGTGTGTGTTTGTGCGAGAGAGAGATTGGGGAAGTGTGTGTGTGCGAGAGAGAGATTGGGGAAGTGTGTGTGTGCGAGAGAGAGATTGGGGAAGTGTGTGTGTGCGAGAGAGAGATTGGGGGAGTGTGTGTGTGCGAGAGAGAGATTGGGGGAGTGTGTGTGTGCGACAGAGAGATTGCGGGAGTGTGTGTGTGCAAGAGAGATTGGGGGAGTGTGTGTGTGAGAGAGAGAGATTGGGGGAGTGTGTGTGTGAGAGAGAGATTGGGGGAGTGTGTGTGTGAGAGAGAGAGATTGGGGGAGTGTGTGTGTGCGAGAGAGAGATTGGGGGAGTGTGTGTGTGCGAGAGAGAGATTGGGGGAGTGTGTGTGTGTGTGTGTGTGTGAGAGAGATTGGTGGAGTGTGTGTGTGTGTGAGAGAGAGATTGGGGGAGTGTGTGTGCGAGAGAGAGATTGGGGCAGCGTGTGTGTGCGAGAGAGAGATTGGGGGAGTGTGTGTGTGAGAGAGAGATTGGGGGAGTGTGCGTGTGCGAGAGAGAGATTGGGGGAGTGTGTGTGAGAGAGAGAGATTGGGGGAGTGTGTGTGTGAGAGAGAGAGATTGGGGGAGTGTGTGTGTGAGAGAGAGATTGGGGGAGTGTGTGTGTGTGCGAGAGAGAGATTGGGGGAGTGTGTGTGTGAGAGAGAGAGATTGGGGGAGTGTGTGTGTGAGAGAGAGAGATTGGGGGAGTGTGTGTGTGTGAGAGAGAGATTGGGGGAGTGTGTGTGTGAGAGAGAGAGATTGGGGGAGTGTGTGTGAGAGAGAGAGATTGGGGGAGTGTGTGTGTGAGAGAGAGAGATTGGGGGAGTGTGTGTGAGAGAGAGAGAGATTGGGGGAGTGTGTGTGTGTGAGAGAGAGATTGGGGGAGTGTGTGTGTGAGAGAGAGAGATTGGGGGAGTGTGTGTGAGAGAGAGATTGGGGGAGCGTGTGTGTGTGAGAGAGAGATTGGGGGAGCGTGTGTGTGCGAGAGAGAGATTGGGGGAGTGTGTGTGTGCGAGAGAGAGATTGGGGGAGTGTGTGCGTGAGATTGGGGCTGTGCGTGTGTGAGATTGGGGCTGTGCGTGTGTGAGATTGGGGCTGTGCGTGTGTGAGATTGGGGGTGTGCGTGTGTGAGATTGGGGGTGTGCGTGTGTGAGATTGCGGGTGTGCGTGTGTGAGATTGGGGTTGTGCGTGTGTGAGATTGGGGCTGTGCTTGTGTGAGATTGGGGCTGTGTGTGTGTGAGATTCGGGGGGTCCGTGTGTGAGATTGGGGGGGTGCATGTGTGAGATTGGGGCTGTGTGTGTGTGAGATTCGGGGGGTCCGTGTGTGAGATTGGGGGGTGCGTGTGTGAGATTGGGGGGGTGCGTGTGTGAGATTGGGGGGGTGCGTGTGTGAGATTGGGGGGGTGCGTGTGTGAGATTTGGGGGGTGCGTGTGTGAGATTGGGGGTTGTGCGTGTGTGAGATTGGGGGGGTGCGTGTGTGAGATTGGGGGTGTGCGTGTGTGAGATTGGGGCTGTGCGTGTGTGAGATTGGGGCTGTGCGTGTGTGAGATTGGGGCTGTGCGTGTGTGAGATTGGGGGGGTGCGTGTGTGAGATTGGGGGTGTGCGTGTGTGAGATTGGGGCTGTGCGTGTGTGAGATTGGGTGGGTGCGTGTGTGAGATTGGGGGTGTGCGTGTGTGAGATTGGGGGTGTGCGTGTGTGAGATTGGGGCTGTGCGTGTGTGAGATTGGGGCTGTGCGTGTGTGAGATTGGGGCTGTGCGTGTGTGAGATTGGGGCTGTGCGTGTGTGAGATTGGGGCTGTGCGTGTGTGAGATTGGGGGGGTGCGTGTGTGAGATTGGGGGTGTGCGTGTGTGAGATTGGGGCTGTGCGTGTGTGAGATTGGGGCTGTGCGTGTGTGAGATTGGGGCTGTGCGTGTGTGAGATTGGGGCTGTGCGTGTGTGAGATTGGGGGTGTGCGTGTGTGAGATTGGGGGTGTGCGTGTGTGAGATTGGGGGTGTGCGTGTGTGAGATTGGGGGTGTGCGTGTGTGAGATTGGGGGTGTGCGTGTGTGAGATTGGGGCTGTGCGTGTGTGAGATTGGGGCTGTGCGTGTGTGAGATTGGGGCTGTGCGTGTGTGAGATTGGGGCTGTGCGTGTGTGAGATTGGGGCTGTGCGTGTGTGAGATTGGGGCTGTGCGTGTGTGAGATTGGCGGGGTGCGTGTGTGAGATTGGGGCTGTGCGTGTGTGAGATTGGGGCTGTGCGTGTGTGAGATTGGGGGGGTGCGTGTGTGAGATTTGGAGTGTGCGTCTGTGAGATTGGGGCTGTGCGTGTGTGAGATTGGGGCTGTGCGTGTGTGAGATTGGGGCTGTGCGTGTGTGAGATTGGGGCTGTGCGTGTGTGAGATTGGGGCTGTGCGTGTGTGAGATTGGGGCTGTGCGTGTGTGAGATTGGGGGGGTGCGTGAGAGTGGTATTGGGGTGTGCGTGTGTGAGATTGGGGGTGTGCGTGTGTGAGATTGGGGCTGTGCGTGTGTGAGATTGGGGCTGTGCGTGTGTGAGATTGGGGCTGTGCGTGTGTGAGATTGGGGCTGTGCGTGTGTGAGATTGGGGCTGTGCGTGTTTGAGATTGGGGGTGTGCGTTTGTGAGATTGGGGCTGTGCGTGTGTGAGATTGGGGCTGTGCGTGTGTGAGATTGGGGGTGTGCGTGTGTGAGATTGGGGCTGTGCGTGTGTGAGATTGGGGGGGTGCGTGTGTGAGATTGGGGCTGTGCGTGTGTGAGATTGGGGCTGTGCGTGTGTGAGATTGGGGCTTTGCGTGTGTGAGATTGGGGCTGTGCGTGTGTGAGATTGGGGGGGTGCGTGAGAGTGGTATTGGGGTGTGCGTGTGTGAGATTGGGGGTGTGCGTGTGTGAGATTGGGGCTGTGCGTGTGTGAGATTGGGGCTGTGCGTGTGTGAGATTGGGGCTGTGCGTGTGTGAGATTGGGGCTGTGCGTGTGTGAGATTGGGGCTGTGCGTGTGTGAGATTGGGGCTGTGCGTGTTTGAGATTGGGGCTATGCGTTTGTGAGATTGGGGCTGTGCGTGTGTGAGATTGGGGCTGTGCGTGTGTGAGATTGGGGCTGTGCGTGTGTGAGATTGGGGCTGTGCGTGTGTGAGATTGGGGGGGTGCGTGTGTGAGATTGGGGCTGTGCGTGTGTGAGATTGGGGCTGTGCGTGTGTGAGATTGGGGCTGTGCGTGTGTGAGATTGGGTGGGTGCGTGTGTGAGATTGGGGGGGTGTGTGTGTGAGATTGGGTGGGTGCATGTGTGAGATTGGGGCTGTGCGTGTGTGAGATTGGGTGGGTGCGTGTGTGAGATTGGGGCTGTGCGTGTGTGAGATTGGGGGGGTGCGTGAGAGTGGTATTGGGGTGTGTGCGAGCGAGAGAGCGTGTGTGTGTGCACGCCTCCACGTCAGGTGAAGCTGTGATCAGGGTGGGTTAGTGATGCCTCCTGACACCAAAGAGCAGCAGATGCATCTCCAGGGAAGGGGACAGACCTTGAGGAGAGGTGGGGGGTGCGGAGGAGGTGGGTGGGGAGCTGGAGTGTATGGGAGGAACTTGCGGCCGCCCCCTGATGAACTCTCTCCCCCTGCGGCAGTGTCGGTGGGAGCCTGTGAGGGGAACGTCACCGGGCTCAGCGGCGTGGTCTACTCCCCAAACTTCCCGGACGATTACAGGGCGGACAGTAACTGCACCTGGAGCGTCCGGCCAGAGGGGGCAGGGAGCATCCAGCTGGATTTCCAACTCTTCGAAGTCCGGGACGGGAATGACCGGCTGGAACTCCGGGATGGGCACAGTCAGCGACTCCTGGCGTCGTTCGATGGTCAGCGACACCCGCCCCAGAGGCTCATCTTCCACACCGACTACCTCACGGTCCACTTCCTCTCCGACCAGATCGTCCACGCTCAAGGTTTCGCCCTGCTCTTCACAGGTTAGATACAGCGTAAAGCTCCCTCTACACCGTCCCCATCAAACACTCCCAGGACAGGTACAGCACGGGGTTAGATACAGAGCAAAGCTCCCTCCACATTCTGGAGGAGGGGCTGGAGGAGGTTAGAGAGATAGGGAGGGTTGTAGGGGCTGGAGGAGGTTATAAACATAGGGAGGGGTGTAGGGGCTGGAGGAGGTTACAGAGTTAGGGAGGGTTGTAGGGGCAGAAGGAGGTTACAGAGATAGGGAGGGTTGTGGAGGCTGGAGGAGGTTACAGAGATAGGGAGGGTTGTAGGGGCTGGAGGAGGTTACAGAGATAGGGAGAGTTGTAGGGGCTGGAGGAGGTTACAGAGATAGGGAGGTGTGTAGGGGCTGGAGGAGGTCACAGAGATAGGGAGGTGTGTAGGGGCTGGAGGAGGTCACAGAGATAGGGAGTGTTGTAAGGGCTGGAGGAGGTTACAGAGATAGGGAGGGTTGTAAGGGCTGGAGGAGGTTACAGAGATAGGGAGGGTTGTAGGGGCTGGAGGAGGTTACAGAGATAGGGAGGGTTGTGGGGCTGGAGGAGGTTACAGAGATAGGGAGGGTTGTAGGGGCTGGAGGAGGTTACAGAGATAGGGAGGGTTGTAGGGGCTGGAGGAGGTTACAGTGATAGGGAAGGTTGTCGGGGCTGGAGGAGTTTACAGAGATAGGGAGGGTCGTAGAGGATGGAGGAGGTTACAGAGATCGGGAGGGTTGTAGGGGCTGGAGGAGGTTACAGAGATAGGGAGGGATATAGGGGCTGGAGGAGGTTACAGTGATAGGGAAGGTTGTTGGGGCTGGAGGAGTTTACAGAGATAGGGAGGGTCGTAGAGGATGGAGGAGGTTACAGAGATCGGGAGGGTTGTAGGGGCTGGAGGAGGTTACAGAGATAGGGAGGGTTGTAGGGGCTGGAGGAGCTTACAGAGATAGGGAGGGGTGTAGGGGGCCGGCGGGAGGTTACAGAGATAGGGAGGGTTGTAGGGGCTGGGGGTGGTTACAGAGATAGGGAGGGGTGTAGGGGCTGGAGGAGGTTACAGAGATAGGGAGGGTTGTAGGGGCTGGAGGAGGTTACAGAGATAGGGAGGTGTGTAGGGGCTGGAGGAGGTCACAGAGATAGGGAGGTGTGTAGGGGCTGGAGGAGGTCACAGAGATAGGGAGTGTTGTAAGGGCTGGAGGAGGTTACAGAGATAGGGAGGGTTGTAAGGGCTGGAGGAGGTTACAGAGATAGGGAGGGTTGTAGGGGCTGGAGGAGGTTACAGAGATAGGGAGGGTTGTGGGGCTGGAGGAGGTTACAGAGATAGGGAGGGTTGTAGGGGCTGGAGGAGGTTACAGAGATAGGGAGGGTTGTAGGGGCTGGAGGAGGTTACAGTGATAGGGAAGGTTGTCGGGGCTGGAGGAGTTTACAGAGATAGGGAGGGTCGTAGAGGATGGAGGAGGTTACAGAGATCGGGAGGGTTGTAGGGGCTGGAGGAGGTTACAGAGATAGGGAGGGATATAGGGGCTGGAGGAGGTTACAGTGATAGGGAAGGTTGTCGGGGCTGGAGGAGTTTACAGAGATAGGGAGGGTCGTAGAGGATGGAGGAGGTTACAGAGATCGGGAGGGTTGTAGGGGCTGGAGGAGGTTACAGAGATAGGGAGGGTTGTAGGGGCTGGAGGAGCTTACAGAGATAGGGAGGGGTGTAGGGGGCCGGCGGGAGGTTACAGAGATAGGGAGGGTTGTAGGGGCTGGGGGTGGTTACAGAGATAGGGAGGGGTGTAGGGGCTGGAGGAGGTTACAGAGATAGGGAGGGTTGTAGGGGCTGGAGGAGGTTACAGAGATAGGGAGGGTTGTAGGGGCTGGAGGAGGTTACAGAGATAGGGAGGGTTGTAGGGGCTGGAGGAGGTTACAGAAATAGGGAGGGTTGTAGGGGCTGGAGGAGGTTACAGAGATAGGGAGTGTTTTAGGGGCTGGAGGAGGTTACAGAGATAGGGAGGGTGGTAGGGGCTGGAGGAGGTTACAGAGATAGAGAGGGGGGGAGTGAGGGCCATGGAGGGATTTGAAATCGAGGGTGTGAATTTGAAAATGGAGGTGTTTCCGGGGACCGGGAGCCAGTGTGGGGTCAGCGAGCGCAGGGGGTGACGGGTGAAGGGGACTCGGTGCGAGTTCGGACACGGGGGGAGCAGCGGAGTTTGGGACGAGTTGAAATTTCCGGGAGGGTCGAGTGTGGGAGACGTGTCCGGAGGGAACGAAGGGGCGGACGAGGGCTTCTGCAGCTGAAGAGCTGAGAGGGAGACAGGGGGTGGAGTTGGGCGATGTTAGCGATGGGGTTGCGATGGGAGGTGGGAGGCTCATCCTGAGGTCAGAGACGTGACTGATCAGTCTGATTCCACCTCGGGCTGTGGAGAGCGCACGCCCCTTCTAACCCGGCTTTGCTTCTCCCTCCCCTCGTCCAGGGCTCAGGTACAACTCATCGCAGGCTGAGGAGGTCAGAGGCACCAGTTTCTCCCAGTTCCAACCCACTGCGGCTGACAGGCTGAATTCGAGCTATTCTACTGGGAAGGCCACCACCATTGCAGGTGAGGCGGGGCTGGGGGTGGGGAAACTACCCGGCTGAGTGCGGCTCCCACGACACTCGAGTAGCTCAACACCGTCCAGGACAAAGCAGCCCCCGCTCGATCGGCACCCCATCCACTAAACATTCACTCCCTCCACCACCGACGCACAGGGGCAGCAGAGTGTGTACCATCTGCAAGATGCACTGCAGCAACTCGCCAAGGCTCCTTCGACAGCGCCGCCCAAACCCACGGCCTCTACCATCTAGAAGGACGAGGGCAGCAGACACATGGGGAACACCCACCACCTGGAAGTTCCCCTCCGAGCCCCTCACCCATCCCGACTTGGAAATATATCGGCCGTTCCTTCACTGTCGCTGGGGTCCAAATCCTGGAACTCCCTCCCTAACAGCGCTGTGGGTGTACCTACACCACACGGGACAAAATCCTGGAACTCCCTCCCTAACAGCGCCATGGGTGTACTTACACCACACGGGACAAAATCCTGGAACTCCCTCCCTAACAGCGCCGTGGGTGTACCTACACCACACACGGGACAAAATCCTGGAACTCCCTCCCTAACAGCGCCGTGGGTGTACTTACACCACACGAGGACTGCAGCGGCTCAAGAAGGCAGCTCACCCACCACCTTCTCAAGGGGGCGATTAGGGACGGGGCATAAATGCTGACCTAGCTGGCAATGACCACGTCCCCCTGTGGATGGACGAATGAAAGGGTGGATGGCGGAGGAGGAGGGAGTGTTCTCAAGGTGGGCAAGTCCCGGGGTTCGGAGAGGAGGCACCCGAGGGCGTTGCGGGTGAGTGCCGCGCGAACGAACCCTCCAAACGCGCTGTGAGTTCAACGTTCTTCCCTTTGCCTTCCAGCCTGGGTGATGTACACGGCCGCGGGGGTCTTTGCCGCTGTCACCATCGGTATTCTGTACCACCTGCGCAAGAGGTAAGCAAGATCGGGGGGGGAAGGGACTGGTGTCACAGTGCGTTAGATACACTGTCCTTTCCCCCTCTGGGACCGGGTGTCACAGTGCGTTAGATACACTGTCCTTTCCCCCTCTGGGACCGGGTGTCACAGTGCGTTAGATACACTGTCCTTTCCCCCTCTGGGACCGGGTGTCACAGTGCGTTAGATACGCTGTCCTTTCCCCCTCTGGGACTGGGTGTCACAGTGCGTTAGATACGCTGTCCTTTCCCCCTCTGGGACCGGGTGTCACAGTGCGTTAGATACGCTGTCCTTTCCCCCTCTGGGACCGGGTGTCACAGTGCGTTAGATACACTGTCCTTTCCCCCCTCTGGGACCGGGTGTCACAGTGCGTTAGATACGCTGTCCTTTCCCCCTCTGGGACCGGGTGTCACAGTGCGTTAGATACACTGTCCTTTCCCCCTCTGGGACCGGGTGTCACAGTGCGTTAGATACACTGTCCTTTCCCCCCCTCTGGTACCGGGTGTCACCCTGCGCCCCCCTCTCTCTTTCAGGAGCTGCCTCTATGTGCCGAGGAAGACGACGTCCGGGGTCCTGGTGATCCGGCGGCAGAGGGACCGTTGCCGGTGCCCGCCGGTGGGGGCCTGGTCGGTGGTCTACAAGCACACCCGGGTGGTGGTCTGCCGCCATAGCGTCGCCCAGGACCCGCCCCGCGAGTACGTCTGCATCGGCGAGGGCTACAACAACCTGTCGGGCACCAACCAGTCCTCCCTCAAGTCCCTCATCTCCAGCAGCTAGCGGGGCCTGGGACCGACATGGGGGCCGCTTGGGGCCTGTCCACAGCCAATCCTGAGGAGGGGAGGGAAGGACTGAGGCGATCCGCTCGAGGGACGGACGCCCCGGGAGCGTTCGGCCGGAGAAGCTTCCCGCAAAGCGTTCCCGATCGACGCGAACGCCGGGCTAGCACAGACACGACGGGCCAAATGGCCGCCTTCGGCGCTCGAAAAGCTCTGTCGCATCTGAGGCAGATTCGCGATCGTACACGGACAGAGAATCAATCACCCCGAACCCCTCGATTAGATTCCAGTCTGTTACTCACTCCCGGGTATCTGTTATTCTGTATATAAACCACCCCGAAACCCTCGATTAGATTCCAGTCTGTAACTCACTCCCGGGTATCTGTTATTCTATATATAAACCACCCCCCGAACCCCTCGATTAGATTCCAGTCTGTAACTCACTCCCGGGTATCTGTTATTCTAAATATAAACCCGACCGAACCCCTCGATTAGATTCCAGTCTGTAACTCACTCCCGGGTATCTGTTATTCTATATATAAACCACCTGAACCCCTCGATTAGATTCCAGTCTGTAACTCACTCCCGGGTATCTGTTACTCTATATATAAACCACCCCCCGAACCCCTCGATTAGATTCCAGTCTGTAACTCACTCCCGGGTATCTGTTATTCTATATATAAACCACCCCGAACCCCTCGATTAGATTCCAGACTGTAACTCACTCCCGGGTATCTGTTATTCTATATATAAACCCCCCCACCGAACCCCTCGATTAGATTCCAGTCTGTAACTCACTCCCGTGTATCTGTTATTCTATATATAAACCACCCTGAACCCATCGATTAGATTCCAGTCTGTAACTCACTCCGGGGTATCTGTTATTCTATATATAAACCCCCCCACCGAACCCCTCGATTAGATTCCAGTCTGTAACTCACTCCCGGGTATCTGTTATTCTATATATAAACCACCCCGAACCCCTCGATTAGATTCCAGTCTGTAACTCACTCCCGGGTACCTGTTATTCTATATATAAACCCCCCCCGAACCCGTCGATTAGATTCCAGTCTGTAACTCACTCCCGGGTATCTGTTATTCTATATATAAACCACCGGGCACCCCTCGATTAGATTCCAGTCTGTAACTCACTCCCGGGTATCTGTTATTCTGTATATAAACCCCCCACCGAACCCCTCGATTAGATTCCAGTCTGTAACTCACTCCCGGGATCGGTGAGCGCTCTTGCGTCTACTCAGGGGCCCTCTCCAGTGGTGCAACCATTCCGTCGCTGGGTTACCGGCTTTTCCCCGCTGTATGATTCTTCCTCCCGCCCCTTGCGTCCATCTGAGTTGTCATCTTCAGGGCAAGGCGCTGAAATCCTCGTGCGCGCGTGTGTGTGGTCGGGCGGGCGTTCATTCATACCTGGACGTTTGGCTGTCGCCCGGAGAAAGGGGGGCACTTCTACATCTGTGAATTTACTCAGGTCTGCTTCGCAACGCTTTATTTATTAAAGTTTCCTTCGCAAGCAGCGACTCAGGGGGTTTGTGTCGAAAGGGTTTTTCTGGGCAAAAGGGGGGCGCGGGTGGTGAGGAAGAACTTTGTCTTTTTTTTCTTTAACGCAGCGAGCGGCAACGACCTGGAAGTCGCCTCCCACAACATGGTGGCAGCGTCGGTGAGGAACTAGTTCAGTGACCTACACGCGTACGAACCACACGAATCAGGAGCGGGGGGTAGGCCACTCGGCCCCTCGAGCCTGCTCTGTTGTTCAGTGGATCACGGCCGATGTGATTGGAAGCCACCCCCCCCATAACCTTTCACCCCACCCCCCCTATCTATCTCGCTCTGCCTTAAAAAATATTCAGACTCTGCTCCCACCACCTTTTCAGGTGAAGAGAGTTCCAAGACCCTCTTGAGAGGAAAAATTTCTCCTCGTCTCCGTCTTAAACAGGCGACCCCCTTATTTTTAAGCAGTGACCCCCCTCCTCGTTCCAGATTCTCCTACAAGAGGAAACCACATCCACCCTGTCCAGACCCCTCGGGATCCGACATGTTGCAAACAAGTCGCCTCTCACTCTTCTAAACTCCGGTACAAGCCTCGTCTGTCCAGCCTTCCCCCTCGTGACCAACCCGCCCGTTCCAGGTATGAGTCCGGTAAACCTTCTCTGATCTGCTCCCAATGCATTTCCACCCTCCCTTGAATCGGGGGGACCCAGTCCTGTCCACAATACCCCCAGATGTGGTCTCACCTGCACAACGGGAGCATAACCTCCCGACTTTTCTATTCAATCCCCCTCCACAATAAACGATAACTGGCTACTTGCTTTGCTAATAACTTGCTGTACCTCCATGTTGATCGTCGGTGATTCATGCACTAGGACACCCAGATCCCTCTGCACCTCAGAGCTCTGCGATCTCTCACCATTTAGATAATACGCTTCATACTAACCTTCGGTGATTCATGCACTAGGACACCCAGATCCCTCTGCACCTCAGAGCTCCGCGATCTCTCACCGTCTCGGTCATCATCTTCCTCCTTGTCCTTCCCGCGGAAACCAATGACCTCGCGTCTGCCCACGTCCGACTCTATTTGCCGGACCCCGAGCCCCGCCTCACCTCCCCTGTCGGCCTCCCTTCCCACCCTCCTCGGGTCGTCTTCACGGTTAGCCACCCGACCGATCTCTGTGCCGCCGGCAAATTGAGCGACGGTCCCTTCGCCCGAGTCGTTCCTATGGTTCGCGAAGAGTTGGAGCCTCGGCGCTCACCCCCTGTAGCAGGCCGCCCGTCACATCCTGCTATCCGGGAAGAGAACCCATTTATGCTTACTTTCTGCTTCCTGTCAACCGGCCAATCGTCTATCGCTGCCAATGTGTTACCCCCCCACCCCGTACGCCGTAAGCTTTCATTGGACGGGCATTGGAGCGGGAGAGAGCGGCGGGGAATGGAAATTGGATTGCTCTTCCCCAAAGCCCGCAAGGGATCTTCCTGTGCAGCCAATGACCATCTCGATGCCCCACACGAGGCGAGGTCGGCGAATACAGCAGTTGGAGCCTTGGACTTGTGTTGCTCCTGGGTGTGTGTGTGTGTGTGTGTGTGGGACAGAGAGAGAGGGAGCGACACACAGAAAGAGAGAGAGAGAGAGATGGGAGGGAGGGAGCCTAACAGCATTCACCGCCCTCCCCAGCTGCAGGTATTCCAGGGGGTTTCCGATCTGGCGGGGGGGCAACGCGCGTCCGCATGCTCGAGGCTCGGGGCCCTGAGACGTCTCGGATGACGCCGTGGACGGCATCCTGGAGGGGGTTCGGGGGCTGCGGGTGCAGTGGAAGGGATGAGAAAGGGAACAATGGATGGGAAACCAGGCCACAACCACGACAGATACTCCAAGCGGGTGTCAAGACGAGAGGAGTGGGAGGCGGAGGGTGGGTGAGGGTGAGGGGGGGAAGAGCGGATCTCGGAATAGGCAGCAGACACCACACGAAGACCGAACAACGCCCCAAAGAGAGGCAGCTGGGAACACGCACGCCTGAAGGGGGCAGAGACAACCAAACCCAGACCGGCAGATTAAAGCCGACTTCAGCAACCTCAGAGCTGTCAACATGGTCACACGGCAAAGAACGTGCATCACAGTGCATTAGATACACTGTCCTATCCCCCCTCTGGGACCGGGTGTCACAGTGCGTTAGATACACTGTCCTTTCCCCCTCTGGGAACGGGTGTCACAGTGCATTAGATACGCTGTCCTTTCCCCCTCTGGGACCGGGTGTCACAGTGCGTTAGATACATTGTCCATTCCCCCCTCTAGGACCGGGTGTCACAGTGCGTTAGATACACTGTCCTTTCCCCCTCTGGGACCGGGTGTCACAGTGCGTTAGATACACTGTCCTTTCCCCCTCTGGGACCGGGTGTCACAGTGCGTTAGATACACTGTCCTTTCCCCCTCTGGGACCGGGTGTCACAGTGCGTTAGATACACTGTTCTTTCCCCCTCTGGGACCGGGTGTCACAGTGCGTTAGATACACTGTCCTTTCCCCCTCTGGGACCGGGTGTCACAGTGCATTGGATACACTGTCCTTTCCCCCCTCTGGGACCGGGTGTCACAGTGCGTTAGATACACTGCCCATTCCCCCTCTGAGACCGTGTGTCACAGTGCGTTAGATACACTGTCCTTTCCCCCTCTGGGACAGGGTGTCACAGTGCATTAGATACACTGTCCATTCCACCCTCTGGGAGCGGGTGTCACAGTGCGTTAGATACACTGTCCTTACCCCCTCTGGGACCGGGTGTCACGGTGCGTTAGATACACTGTCCTTTCCCCCTCTGGGACCGGGTGTCACGGTGCGTTAGATACACTGTCCTTTTCACCTCTGGGACAGATGTCACAGTGCATTAGATACGCTGTCCTTTCCCCCTCTGGGACCGGGTGTCACAGTGCTTTAGATACACTGTCCTTTCCCCCTCTGGGACCGGGTGTCACGGTGCGTTAGATACACTGTCCTTTTCACCTCTGGGACAGATGTCAAAGTGCATTAGATACACTGTCCTTTCCCCCTCTGGGACTGGGTGTCACAGTGGGTTAGATACACTGTCCTTTCCCCCTCTGGGACTGGGTGTCACAGTGCGTTAGATACACTGTCCTTTCCCCCCATGTGACCGGGTGTCACAGAGCATTAGATACACTGTCCTTTCCCCGCCTCTGGGACCGGGTGTCACAGTGCGTCAGATACACTGTCCTTTCCCCCTCTGGGACCGGGTGTCACAGTGCGTTAGATACACTGTCCTTTCCCCCCATGGGACCGGGTGTCACAGAGCGTTAGATACACTGTCCTTCCCCCCCTCTGGGGCCGGGTGTCACAATGCGTTAGATACACTGTCCTTTCCCCCTCTGGGACCGGGTGTCTCAGTGCATTAGATACACTGTCCTTTCCCCCCTCTGGGACAGGGTGTCACAGAGCGTTAGATACACTGTCCTTCCCCCCCTCTGGGGCCGGGTGTCACAATGCGTTAGATACACTGTCCTTTCCCCCTCTGGGACCGGGTGTCACAGTGCGTTAGATACACTGTCCTTTCCCCCTCTGGGACCGGGTGTCACAGTGCGTTAGATACACTGTCCTTTCCCCCCTCTGGGACCGGGTGTCACAGTGCGTTAGATACACTGTCCTTTCCCCCTCTGGGACCGGGTGTCACAGTGCGTTAGATACACTGTCCATTCCCCCCTCTGGGAGCGGGTGTCACAGTGCGTTAGATACACTGTCCTTTCCCCCTCTGGGACCGGGTGTCACGGTGCGTTGGATACACTGTCCTTTCCCCCTCTGGGACCGGGTGTCACGGTGCGTTAGATACACTGTCCTTTTCACCTCTGGGACAGATGTCACAGTGCATTAGATACGCTGTCCTTTCCCCCTCTGGGACCGGGTGTCACAGAGCGTTAGATACACTGTCCTTTCCCCCTCTGGGGCCGGGTGTCACAATGCGTTAGATAGGCTGTCCTTTCGCCCTCTGGGACCGGGTGTCACAGTGCGTTAGATACACTGTCCTTTCCTCCTCTGGGACTGGGTGTCAGTGTGTTAGATACGCTGTCCTTTCCACCTCTGGGACCGGGTGTGACAGTGCGTTAGATATGCTGTCCATTCCCACTCTGGGACCGGGTGTCACAGTGCGTTAGATACACTGTCCTTTCCCCCCTCTGGGACCGGGTGTCACAGTGCATTAGATATGATGTCCTTTCCCCTTTGGGACCGGGTGTCACAGTGCGTTAGATACACTGTCCTTTCCCCCTCTGGGACCGGGTGTCACAGTGCGCTAGATACACTGTCCATTCCCACTCTGGGACCGGGTGTCACAGTGCTTTAGATACACTGTCCTTTCCCACCGCTGGGACCGGGTGTCACAGTGCGTTAGATACACTGTCCATTCACCCTCTGGGACCGGGTGTCACAACGCGTTAGATATGATGTCCTTTCCCCTTTGGGACCGGGTGTCACAGTGCGTTAGATACACTGTCCTTTCCCTGCCTGGGACCGGGTGTTACAGTGCGTTAGATACACTGTCCTTTCCCCCCTCTGGGACCGGGTGTCACAGTGCGTTAGATACACTGTCCTATCCCCCTCTGGGACCGGGTGTCACAGTGCATTAGATACACTGTCCTTTCCACCTCTGGGACCGGGTGTCAAAGTGCGTTAGATACACTGTCCATTCCCCCTCTGGGACCGGGTGTCACAGTGCGTTAGATACACTGTCCTTTCCCCCCTCTGGGACCGGGTGTCACAGTGCGTTAGATACACTGTCCTTTCTCCCTCTGGGACCGGGTGTCAAAGTGCGTTAGGTACGCTGTCCTTTCCCCCTCTGGGACCGGGTGTCACAGTGCATTAGATACACTGTCCTTTCCCCCCTCTGGGACCGGGTGTCACAATGTGTTAGATACACTGTCCTTTCGCACTCTGGGACCGGGTGTCACAGTGCATTAGATACAGTGTTCATTCTCACTCTGGGACCGGGTGTCACAGTGCGTTAGATACACTGTCCTTTCCCCCCTCTGGGACAGGGTGTCACGGTGCGATAGATACACTGTCCTTTCCCCCTCTGGGACCGGGTGTCACAGTGCGTTAGATACACTGTTCTTTCCCCCCTCTGGGACCGGGTGTCACAGTGCGTTAGATACACTGTCCTTTCCCCCCTCTGGGACAGGGTGTCACAGTGCGTAAGATACACTGTCCTTTCCACCTCTGGGACCGTGTGTCACAGTGCGTTAGATACACTGTCCTTTCCCACTCTGAGACCGTGTGTCACAGTGCGTTAGATACACTGTCCTTTCCCCCTCTGGGACCGGGTGTCACAGTGCGTTAGATACACTGTCCTTTCCTCCTCTGGGACGGGGTGTCACAGTGTGTTAGATACGCTGTGCTTTGCCCCACTGGGACCGGGTGTCACATTGCTTTAGATACACTGTCATTTCACCCTCTGGGACCGGGTGTCACAGTGCGTTATGTACGCTGTGCTTTGCCCCACTGGGACCGGGTGTCACATTGCTTTAGATACACTGTCCTTTCCCCACTCTGGGACCGGGTGTCACAGTGCATTAGATACACTGTCCTTTCCCCCCTCCGGGACAGGGTGTCACAGTGCATTAGATACACTGTCCTTTCCCCACTCTGGGACGGGGTGTCACAGTGCGTTAGATAGATTGTCCTTTCCCCACTCTGGGACAGGGTGTAACAGTGCGTTAGATACACTGTCCTTTCCACCTCTGGGACCGGGATTCACAGTGCGTTAGATACACTGTCCTTTCCCCCTCTGGGACCGGTTGTCACAGTGCGTTAGATACGCTGTCCTTTCCCCCTCTAGGACCGGGTGTCACAGTGCGTTAGATACACTGTCCTTTCCCCCTATGGGACCGGGTGTCACAGTGCATTAGATACGCTGTCCTTTCCCCCTCTAGGACCGGGTGTCACAGTGCGTTAGATACACTGTCCTTTCCCCCTCTAGGACCGGGTGTCACAGTGCGTTAGATACACTGTCCTTTCCCCCTATGGGACCGGGTGTCACAGTGCGTTAGATACACTGATCTTTCCCCCCTCTGGGACCGGGTGTCACAGTGCGTTAGATACACTGTCCTTTCACCCCTCTGGGACAGGGTGTCACAGTGCGTTATACACACAGTTCTTTCCCCCCTCTGGGACCGGGTGTCACAGTGCGTTAGGTACACTGTCCTTTCTCCCCTCTGGGACAGGGTGACACAGTGCGTTAGATACACTGTCCCTTCCACCTCTGGGACCGTCTGTCACAGTGCGTTAGATACACTGTCCTTTCCCCCTCTGGGACCGGGTGTCACAGTGCGTTAGATACACTGCCTTTTCCCCCTAAGGACAGGTTGTCACAGTGCGTTAGATACACTGTCCTTTCCCCCTCTGGGACAGGGTGTCACAGTGCGTTAGATACACTGTCCTTTCCCCCATCTGGGACCGGGTGTCACAGTGCGTTAGATGCGCTGTCCTTTCCCCCTCTGGGAGCGGGTGTCACAGTGCGTTAGATACACTGTCCTTTCCCCCTCTGGGACCGGGTGTCACGGTGCGTTAGATACACTGTCCTTTCCCCCTCTGGGACCGGGTGTCACGGTGCGTTACATACACTGTCCTTTCCCCCTCTGGGACTGGGTGTCACAGTGGGTTAGATACACTGTCATTTCCCACTCTGGGACCGGGTGTCACAGTGCGTTAGATACACTGCCTTTTCCCCCTAAGGACAGGGTGTCACAGTGCGTTAGATACACTGTCCTTTCCCGCTCTGGGACAGGGTGTCACAGTGCATTAGATACACTGTCCATTCCCCCCTCTGGGAGCGGGTGTCACAGTGCGTTAGATACGCTGTCCTTTCCCCCTCTGGGAACGGGTGTCACAATGCGTTAGATACACTGTCCTTACCTCCTCTGGGACCGGGTGTCACGGTGCGTTAGATACACTGTCCTTTCCCCCCTCTGGGACCGGGTGTCACAGTGCGTTAGATACACTGTCCTTTCCCCCTCTGGGACCGGGTGTCACAGTGCGTTAGATACACTGTCCTTTCCCCCTCTGGGACCGTGTGTCACAGTGCGTTAGATACACTGTCCTTTTCACCTCTGGGACAGATTTAACAGTGCATTAGATACGCTGTCCTTTCCCCCTCTGGGACCGGGTGTCACAGTGCTTTAGATACACTGTCCTTTCCCCCTCTGGGACCGTGTGTCACAGTGCGTTAGATACACTGTCCTTTTCACCTCTGGGACAGATGTCAAAGTGCATTAGATACACTGTCCTTTCCCCCTCTGGGACTGGGTGTCACAGTGGGTTAGATACACTGTCCTTTCCCCCTCTGGGACTGGGTGTCACAGTGCGTTAGATACACTGTCCTTTCCCCCCATGGGACCGGGTGTCACAGTGCGTTAGATACACTGTCCTTTCCCCCCCTCTGGGACCGGGTGTCACAGTGCGTCAGATACACTGTCCTTTCCCCCTCTGGGACCGGGTGTCACAGTGCGTTAGATACACTGTCCTTTCCCCCCATGGGACCGGGTGTCACAGAGCGTTAGATACACCGTCCTTTCCCCCCTATGGGTCCGGGTGTCACAGTGCGTTAGATACACCGTCCTTTCCCCCCTATGGGTCCGGGTGTCACAGTGCAATAGATACACTGTCCTTTCCCCCTCTGGGGCCGGGTGTCACAGTGCGTTAGATACGCTGTCCTTTAACCCTCTGGGAACGGGTGTCACAGTGCGTTAGATACACTGTCCTTTCACCCCTCTGGGACCGGGTGTAACAGTGCGTTAGATACACTGTCCATTCCCCCCTCTGGGACCGGGAGTCACAGTGCGTTAGATACACTGTCCTTTCCCCCTCTGGGACCGGGTGTCAAAGTGCGTTAGATACACTGTCCATTCCCCCTCTCGGACCGGGTGTCACAGTGCGTTAGATACACTGTCCTTTCCCCCCTCTGGGACCGGGTGTCACAATGCGTTAGATACACAGTCCTTTACCCCTCTGGGACCGGGTGTCACAGTACATAAGTTACACTGTTCTTTCCCACTCTGGGAACGGGTGTCACAGTATGTTAGATACGCTATCCTTTCCCACTCTGGCAACGGGTGTCACAGTGCGTTAGATGCTCTGTCCTTTCCCCCCTCTGGGACCGGGTGTCACAGTGCGTTAGATACACTGTCCATTCCCACTCTGGGACCGGTTGTCAAAGTGCATTAGATACACTGTCCTTTCCACCCCTCTGGGACTGGGTGTCACAGTGCGTTAGATACACTGTCCTTTCCTCCTCTGGGACGGGGTGTCACAGTGTGTTAGATACGCTGTGCTTTGCCCCACTGGGACCGGGTGTCACATTGCTTTAGATACACTGTCATTTCACCCTCTGGGACCGGGTGTCACAGTGCGTTATGTACGCTGTCCTTTCCCCCTCTGGGACCGGGTGTCACAGTGCTTTAGATACACTGTCCTTTCCCCACTCTGGGACCGGGTGTCACAGTGCATTAGATACACTGTCCTTTCCCCCCTCCGGGACAGGGTGTCACAGTGCATTAGATACACTGTCCTTTCCCCACTCTGGGACGGGGTGTCACAGTGCGTTAGATAGATTGTCCTTTCCCCACTCTGGGACAGGGTGTAACAGTGCGTTAGATACACTGTCCTTTCCACCTCTGGGACCGGGATTCACAGTGCGTTAGATACACTGTCCTTTCCCCTCTGGGACCGGTTGTCACAGTGCGTTAGATACGCTGTCCTTTCCCCCTCTAGGACCGGGTGTCACAGTGCGTTAGATACACTGTCCTTTCCCCCTATGGGACCGGGTGTCACAGTGCATTAGATACACTGTCCTTTCCCCACTCTGGGACCGGGTGTCACAGTGCGTTAGATACACTGATCTTTCCCCCCTCTGGGACCGGGTGTCACAGTGCGTTAGATACACTGTCCTTTCACCCCTCTGGGACAGGGTGTCACGGTGCGTTAGATACACTGTCCTTTCCCCCTCTGGGACCGGGTGTCACAGTGCGTTATACACACAGTTCTTTCCCCCCTCTGGGACCGGGTGTCACAGTGCGTTAGGTACACTGTCCTTTCTCCCCTCTGGGACAGGGTGACACAGTGCGTTAGATACACTGTCCCTTCCACCTCTGGGACCGTCTGTCACAGTGCGTTAGATACACTGTCCTTTCCCCCTCTGGGACCGGGTGTCACAGTGCGTTAGATACACTGCCTTTTCCCCCTAAGGACAGGTTGTCACAGTGCGTTAGATACACTGTCCTTTCCCCCTCTGGGACAGGGTGTCACAGTGCGTTAGATACACTGTCCTTTCCCCATCTGGGACCGGGTGTCACAGTGCGTTAGATGCGCTGTCCTTTCCCCCTCTGGGAGCGGGTGTCACAGTGCGTTAGATACACTGTCCTTTCCCCCTCTGGGACCGGGTGTCACGGTGCGTTAGATACACTGTCCTTTCCCCCTCTGGGACCGGGTGTCACGGTGCGTTACATACACTGTCCTTTCCCCCTCTGGACTGGGTGTCACAGTGGGTTAGATACACTGTCATTTCCCACTCTGGGACCGGGTGTCACAGTGCGTTAGATACACTGCCTTTTCCCCCTAAGGACAGGGTGTCACAGTGCGTTAGATACACTGTCCTTTCCCGCTCTGGGACAGGGTGTCACAGTGCGTTAGATACACTGTCCTTTCCCCCCTCTGGGACAGGGTGTCACAGTGCATTAGATACACTGTCCATTCCCCCCTCTGGGAGCGGGTGTCACAGTGCGTTAGATACGCTGTCCTTTCCCCCTCTGGGAACGGGTGTCACAATGCGTTAGATACACTGTCCTTACCTCCTCTGGGACCGGGTGTCACGGTGCGTTAGATACACTGTCCTTTCCCCCTCTGGGACCGGGTGTCACAGTGCGTTAGATACACTGTCCTTTCCCCTCTGGGACCGGGTGTCACGGTGCGTTAGATACACTGTCCTTTTCACCTCTGGGACAGATTTAACAGTGCATTAGATACGCTGTCCTTTCCCCCTCTGGGACCGGGTGTCACAGTGCTTTAGATACACTGTCCTTTCCCCCTCTGGGACCGTGTGTCACAGTGCGTTAGATACACTGTCCTTTTCACCTCTGGGACAGATGTCAAAGTGCATTAGATACACTGTCCTTTCCCCCTCTGGGACTGGGTGTCACAGTGGGTTAGATACACTGTCCTTTCCCCCTCTGGGACTGGGTGTCACAGTGCGTTAGATACACTGTCCTTTCCCCCATGGGACCGGGTGTCACAGAGCATTAGATACACTGTCCTTTCCCCCCCTCTGGGACCGGGTGTCACAGTGCGTCAGATACACTGTCCTTTCCCCCTCTGGGACCGGGTGTCACAGTGCGTTAGATACACTGTCCTTTCCCCCCATGGGACCGGGTGTCACAGAGCGTTAGATACACCGTCCTTTCCCCCCTATGGGTCCGGGTGTCACAGTGCGTTAGATACACCGTCCTTTCCCCCCTATGGGTCCGGGTGTCACAGTGCAATAGATACACTGTCCTTTCCCCCTCTGGGGCCGGGTGTCACAGTGCGTTAGATACGCTGTCCTTTAACCCTCTGGGAACGGGTGTCACAGTGCGTTAGATACACTGTCCTTTCACCCCTCTGGGACCGGGTGTAACAGTGCGTTAGATACACTGTCCATTCCCCCCTCTGGGACCGGGAGTCACAGTGCGTTAGATACACTGTCCTTTCCCCCTCTGGGACCGGTGTCAAAGTGCGTTAGATACACTGTCCATTCCCCCTCTCGGACCGGGTGTCACAGTGCGTTAGATACACTGTCCTTTCCCCCCTCTGGGACCGGGTGTCACAATGCGTTAGATACACAGTCCTTTACCCCTCTGGGACCGGGTGTCACAGTACATAAGTTACACTGTTCTTTCCCACTCTGGGAACGGGTGTCACAGTATGTTAGATACGCTATCCTTTCCCACTCTGGCACCGGGTGTCACAGTGCGTTAGATGCTCTGTCCTTTCCCCCCTCTGGGACCGGGTGTCACAGTGCGTTAGATACACTGTCCATTCCCACTCTGGGACCGGTTGTCAAAGTGCATTAGATACACTGTCCTTTCCACCCCTCTGGGACTGGGTGTCACAGTGCGTTAGATACACTGTCCTTTCTCCCTCTGGGACCGGGTGTCAAAGTGCGTTAGGTACGCTGTCCTTTCCCCCTCTGGGACCGGGTGTCACAGTGCATTAGATACACTGTCCTTTCCCCCCTCTGGGACCGGGTGTCACAATGTGTTAGATACACTGTCCTTTCGCACTCTGGGACCGGGTGTCACAGTGCATTAGATACAGTGTTCATTCTCACTCTGGGACCGGGTGTCACAGTGCGTTAGATACACTGTCCTTTCCCCCCTCTGGGACAGGGTGTCACGGTGCGATAGATACACTGTCCTATCCCCCTCTGGGACCGGGTGTCACAGTGCGTTAGATACACTGTTCTTTCCCCCCTCTGGGACCGGGTGTCACAGTGCGTTAGATACACTGTCCTTTCCCCCCTCTGGGACAGGGTGTCACAGTGCGTTAGATACACTGTCCTTTCCACCTCTGGGACCGTGTGTCACAGTGCGTTAGATACACTGTCCTTTCCCACTCTGAGACCGTGTGTCACAGTGCGTTAGATACACTGTCCTTTCCCCACTCTGGGACCGGGTGTCACAGTGCATTAGATACACTGTCCTTTCCCCCCTCCGGGTCAGGGTGTCACAGTGCATTAGATACACTGTCCTTTCCCCACTCTGGGACGGGGTGTCACAGTGCGTTAGATAGACTGTCCTTTCCCCCTCTGGGACTGGTTGTCACAGTGCGTTAGATACGCTGTCCTTTCCCCCTCTAGGACCGGGTGTCACAGTGCGTTAGATACACTGTCCTTTCCCCCTATGGGACCGGGTGTCACAGTGCATTAGATACACTGTCCTTTCCCCACTCTGGGACCGGGTGTCACAGTGCGTTAGATACACTGATCTTTCCCCCCTCTGGGACCGGGTGTCACAGTGCGTTAGATACACTGTCCTTTCACCCCTCTGGGACAGGGTGTCACGGTGCGTTAGATACACTGTCCTTTCCCCCTCTGGGACCGGGTGTCACAGTGCGTTATACACACAGTTCTTTCCCCCCTCTGGGACCGGGTGTCACAGTGCGTTAGGTACACTGTCCTTTCTCCCCTCTGGGACAGGGTGACACAGTGCGTTAGATACACTGTCCCTTCCACCTCTGGGACCGTCTGTCACAGTGCGTTAGATACACTGTCCTTTCCCCCTCTGGGACCGGGTGTCACAGTGCGTTAGATACACTGCCTTTTCCCCCTAAGGACAGGGTGTCACAGTGCGTTAGATACACTGTCCTTTCCCCCTCTGGGACAGGGTGTCACAGTGCGTTAGATACACTGTCCTTTCCCCCCTCTGGGACCGGGTGTCACAGTGCGTTAGATGCGCTGTCCTTTCCCCCTCTGGGAGCGGGTGTCACAGTGCGTTAGATACACTGTCCTTTCCCCCTCTGGGACCGGGTGTCACGGTGCGTTAGATACACTGTCCTTTCCCCCTCTGGGACCGGGTGTCACGGTGCGTTACATACACTGTCCTTTCCCCCTCTGGGACTGGGTGTCACAGTGGGTTAGATACACTGTCATTTCCCACTCTGGGACCGGGTGTCACAGTGCGTTAGATACACTGCCTTTTCCCCTAAGGACAGGGTGTCACAGTGCGTTAGATACACTGTCCTTTCCCGCTCTGGGACAGGGTGTCACAGTGCGTTAGATACACTGTCCTTTACCCCCTCTGGGACAGGGTGTCACAGTGCATTAGATACACTGTCCATTCCCCCCTCTGGGAGCGGGTGTCACAGTGCGTTAGATACGCTGTCCTTTCCCCCTCTGGGAACGGGTGTCACAATGCGTTAGATACACTGTCCTTACCCCCTCTGGGACCGGGTGTCACGGTGCGTTAGATACACTGTCCTTTCCCCCTCTGGGACCGGGTGTCACGGTGCATTAGATACACTGTCCTTTTCACCTCTGGGACAGATTTAACAGTGCATTAGATACGCTGTCCTTTCCCCCTCTGGGACCGGGTGTCACAGTGCTTTAGATACACTGTCCTTTCCCCCTCTGGGACCGTGTGTCACAGTGCGTTAGATACACTGTCCTTTTCACCTCTGGGACAGATGTCAAAGTGCATTAGATACACTGTCCTTTCCCCCTCTGGGACTGGGTGTCACAGTGGGTTAGATACACTGTCCTTTCCCCCTCTGGGACTGGGTGTCACAGTGCGTTAGATACACTGTCCTTTCCCCCCATGGGACCGGGTGTCACAGAGCATTAGATACACTGTCCTTTCCCCCCCTCTGGGACCGGGTGTCACAGTGCGTCAGATACACTGTCCTTTCCCCCTCTGGGACCGGGTGTCACAGTGCGTTAGATACACTGTCCTTTCCCCCTCTGGGACCGGGTGTCACAGTGCGTTAGATACACTGTCCTTTCCCCCCATGGGACCGGGTGTCACAGAGCGTTAGATACACCGTCCTTTCCCCCCTCTGGGTCCGGGTGTCACAGTGCGTTAGATACACCGTCCCTTCCCCCCTATGGGTCCGGGTGTCACAGTGCAATAGATACACTGTCCTTTCCCCCTCTGGGGCCGGGTGTCACAGTGCGTTAGATACGCTGTCCTTTAACCCTCTGGGAACGGGTGTCACAGTGCGTTAGATACACTGTCCTTTCACCCCTCTGGGACCGGGTGTAACAGTGCGTTAGATACACTGTCCATTCCCCCCTCTGGGACCGGGAGTCACAGTGCGTTAGATACACTGTCCTTTCCCCCTCTGGGACCGGGTGTCAAAGTGCGTTAGATACACTGTCCATTCCCCCTCTCGGACCGGGTGTCACAGTGCGTTAGATACACTGTCCTTTCCCCCCTCTGGGACCGGGTGTCACAATGCGTTAGATACACAGTCCTTTACCCCTCTGGGACCGGGTGTCACAGTACATAAGTTACACTGTTCTTTCCCACTCTGGGAACGGGTGTCACAGTATGTTAGATACGCTATCCTTTCCCACTCTGGCACCGGGTGTCACAGTGCGTTAGATGCTCTGTCCTTTCCCCCCTCTGGGACCGGGTGTCACAGTGCGTAGATACACTGTCCATTCCCACTCTGGGACCGGTTGTCAAAGTGCATTAGATACACTGTCCTTTCCCCCCTCTGGGACTGGGTGTCACAGTGCGTTAGATACACTGTCCTTTCCACCCCTCTGGGACTGGGTGTCACAGTGCGTTAGATACACTGTCCTTTCCCCCACTAGGACCGGGTGTCACAGTGCGTTAGATACACTGTCCTTTCCCTGCCTGGGACCGGGTGTTACAGTGCGTTAGATACACTGTCCTTTCCCCCCTCTGGGACCGGGTGTCACAGTGCATTAGATACACTGTCCTTTCCCCCCTCTGGGACCGGGTGTCACAGTGCGTTAGATACACTGTCCTATCCCCCTCTGGGACCGGGTGTCACAGTGCATTAGATACACTGTCCTTTCCCCTCTGGGACCGGGTGTCAAAGTGCGTTAGATACACTGTCCATTCCCCCTCTGGGACCGGGTGTCACAGTGCGTTAGATACACTGTCCTTTCCCCCCTCTGGGACCGGGTGTCACAGTGCGTTAGATACACTGTCCTTTCTCCCTCTGGGACCGGGTGTCAAAGTGCGTTAGGTACGCTGTCCTTTCCCCTCTGGGACTGGGTGTCACAGTGCATTAGATACACTGTCCTTTCCCCCCTCTGGGACCGGGTGTCACAATGTGTTAGATACACTGTCCTTTCGCACTCTGGGACCGGGTGTCACAGTGCAAAAGATACACTGTTCGTTCCCACTCTGGGACCGGGTGTCACAATGCGTTAGATACACAGTCCTTTACCCCTCTGGGACCGGGTGTCACAGTGCAAAAGATACACTGTTCGTTCCCACTCTGGGAACGGGTGTCACAGTGCGTTAGATACACTTCCCTTTCCCCCTCTGGGACCGGATGTAACAGTGCGATAGATACACTGTCCTTTCCCCCTCTGGGACCGGGTGTCACAATGCTTTACCTACACTGTCCTTTCCCCCTCTGGGACCGGGTGTCACAGTACGTTAGATACACTGTCCTTTCCCCCTATGGGACCGGGTGTCACAGTGCGTTAGATACACTGTCCTTTCCCCCTCTGGGTCCGGGTGTCACAGTGCGTTAGATACACTGTCCTTTCCCACATTGGGACCGGCTCTCACAGTGCGTTAGATACGCTGTCCTTTCCCCCTCTGGGACCGGGTGTCACAGTGCGTTAGATACACCGTCCTTTCCCCCCTATGGGTCCGGATGTCACAGTGCAATAGATACACTGTCCTTTCCCCCTCTGGGGCCGGGGTGTCACAGTGCGTTAGATACGCTGTCCTTTAACCCTCTGGGAACGGGTGTCACAGTGCGTTAGATACACTGTCCTTTCACCTCTCTGGGAACGGGTGTAACAGTGCGTTAGATACACAGTCCATTCCCCCCTCTGGGACCGGGAGTCACAGTGCGTTAGATACACTGTCCTTTCCCGCTCTGGGACCGGGTGTCACAGTGCGTTAGATACGCTGTCCTTTCCACCTCTGGGAACGGGTGTCACAGTGCGTTAGATACACTGTTCTTTCCCCCTCTGGGACCGGGTGTCACAGTGAGTTAGATACACTGTCCTTTCCCCCTCAGGGACCGAGTGTCACAGTGCGTTAGATACACTGTCCTTTCCCCCTCTGGGACCAGGTGTCACAGTGCGTTAGATACGCTGACCTTTCCCCCTCTGGGACCTGATGTCACAGTGCGTTAGATACACTGTCCTTTCCCCCTTTGGGCCCAGGTGTAACAGTGCATTAGATACACTGTTCTTACCCACTCTGGGACCGGGTGTCACAGTGCGTTAGATACACTGTCCTTTCCCCCTCTGGGACCAGGTGTAACAGTGCGATAGATACACTGTCATTTCCCCCTCTGGGACCGGGTGTCACAATGCTTTACATACGCTGCCCTTTCCCCCTCTGGGACCGGGTGTCACAGTACGTTAGATACACTGTCCTTTCCCCCTATGGGATCGGGTGTCACAGTGCGTTAGATACACTGTCCTTTCCCCCTCTGGGTCCGGATGTCACAGTGCGTTAGATACACTGTCCTTTCCCACTTTGGGCCCGGCTCTCACTGTGCGTTAGATAAGGTTCCCTTTCCAACTCTGGGACCGGGTGTCACAGTGAGTTAGATATGATGTCCTTTCCCCTTTGGGACCGGGTGTCACAGTGCGTTAGATACACCGTCCTTTCCCCCTCTGGGACCGGGGGTCACAGTGCGTTAGATAAACTGTCCTTTCCCCTTCTAAGACCAGTTGTCACAGAGCGTTAGATACACTGTCCCTTCCACCTCTGGGACCGGGTGTCACAGTGCGTTAGATACACTATCCTTTCCCCTTCTAAGACCGGGTGTCACAGAGCGTTAGATACACTGTCCTTTCCCCCTCTGGGACCGGGTGTCACAGTGCGTTAGATACACTATCCTTTCCCCCTCTGGGACCGGGTGTCACAGTGCGTTAGATACACTGTCCTTTCCCCTTCTAAGACCAGGTGTCACAGAGCGTTAGATACACTATCCATTCCCCCTCTGGGACCGGGTGTCACAGTGCGTTAGATACGCTGTACTTTCATCCTTTGGGCCCGGGTGTCACAGTGCATTAGATACACTGTCCTTTCCCCCTCTGGGACCGGGTGCAACAGTGCGTTAGTTACACTGTCCTTTCCCCCTCTGGGACCGGGTGTCACAGTGCGTTAGATACACTGTCCTTTCCCCCCTCTGGGACCAGGTGTCACAGTGCGTTAGATACACTGTCCTTTCCCCCTCTGGGACCGGGTGTCACAGCGCGTTAGATACACTGTCCTTTCCCCCCTCTGGGACCAAGTGTCACAGTGCATTAGATACACTGTCCTTTCCCCCTATGGGACCGGGTGCAACAGTGCGTTAGTTACACTGTCCTTTCCCCCTCAGGGACCGGGTGACACAGTGCATTAGATACACTGTCCTTTCCCCCCTCTGGGACCGGGTGTCACAGTGCGTTAGATACACTATCCTTTCCCCCTCTGGGACCGGGTGTCACAGTGCGTTAGATACACTGTCCTTTCCCCTTCTAAGACCAGGTGTCACAGAGCGTTAGATACACTATCCATTCCCCCTCTGGGACCGGGTGTCACAGTGCGTTAGATACGCTGTACTTTCATCCTTTGGGCCCGGGTGTCACAGTGCATTAGATACACTGTCCTTTCCCCCTCTGGGACCGGGTGCAACAGTGCGTTAGTTACACTGTCCTTTCCCCCTCTGGGACCGGGTGTCACAGTGCGTTAGATACACTGTCCTTTCCCCCCTCTGGGACCAGGTGTCACAGTGCGTTAGATACACTGTCCTTTCCCCCTCTGGGACCGGGTGACACAGTGCGTTAGATACACTGTCCTTTCCTCCTCTGGGACCAAGTGTCACAGCGCGTTAGATACACTGTCCTTTCCCCCCTCTGGGACCAAGTGTCACAGTGCATTAGATACACTGTCCTTTCCCCCTCTGGGACCGGGTGCAACAGTGCGTTAGTTACACTGTCCTTTCCCCCTCAGGGACCGGGTGACACAGTGCATTAGATACACTGTCCTTTCCCCCCTCTGGGACCGGGTGTCACAGTGCGTTAGATACACTGTCCTTTCCCGCTATGGGATCGGGTGTCACAGTGCGTTAGATACACTGTCCTTTCCCCCTCTGGGTCCGGATGTCACAGTGCGTTAGATACACTGTCCTTTCCCACTTTGGGCCCGGCTCTCACAGTGCGTTAGATAAGCTGCCCTTTCCAACTCTGGGACCGGGTGTCACAGTGAGTTAGATATGATGTCCTTTCCCCTTTGGGAACGGGTGTCACAGTGCGTTAGATACACCGTCCTTTCACCCTCTGGGACCGGGTGTCACAGCGTGTTAGATACGCTGTCCTTTCCACCTCTGGGACCGGGTGTCACAGTGCGTTAGATACACTGTCCTTTCGTCCTCTGGGAACGGGTGTCACAGTGCGTGAAAAACACTGTCCTTTCCCCCTCTGGGACCGGGTGTCACAGTGCGTTAGATGAACTGTCCTTTCCCCTTCTAAGACCAGTTGTCACAGAGCGTTAGATACACTGTCCCTTCCACCTCTGGGACCGGGTGTCACAGTGCGTTAGATACACTTTCCTTTCCCCTTCTAAGACCGGGTGTCACAGAGCGTTAGATACACTGTCCTTTCCCCTTCCAAGACCAGGTGTCACAGAGCGTTAGATACACTATCCATTCCCCCTCTGGGACCGGGTGTCACAGTGCGTTAGATACGCTGTACTTTCATCCTTTGGGCCCGGGTGTCACAGTGCGTTAGATACACTGTCCTTTCCCCACACCTCTGGGACCGGGTGTCACAGCGCGTTAGATACACTGTCCTTTCCCCCCTCTGGGACCAAGTGTCACAGTGCATTAGATACACTGTCCTTTCCCCCTCAGGGACCGGGTGACACAGTGCATTAGATACACTGTCCTTTCCCCCCTCTGGGACGGGGAGTAACAGTGCGTTAGATACACTGTCCATTCCCCCCTCTGGGACCGGGTGTCACAGTGCGTTAGATACACTGTCCTTTCCCCCTCTGGGACCGGGTGTCACAGTGCGTTAGATACACTGTCCTTTCGTCCTCTGGGACCGGGTGTCACAGTGCGTGAAAAACACTGTCCTTTCCCCCTCTGGGACCGGGTGTCACAGTGCGTTAGATACGCTGTCCATTCCCCCTCTGGGACCGGGTGTCACAGTCCGTTAGATAGACTGTCCATTCCCGTTTAGGGACCGGGTGTCACAGTGCGTTAGGTACTCTGTCCATTCTCCCCTCTGGGAACGGGTGTCACAGTGCGTTAGATACACTGTCATTTCACACTCTGGGACCGGGTGTCACAGTGCGTAAGATACACTGTCCTTTCCTCCTCTGGGACCGGGTGTCACAGTGCGTTAGATACACTGTCCTTTCCCCCTCTGGGACCAGGTGTCACAGTGCGTTAGATACACTGTCCATTCCCCCTCTGGGACCGGGTGTCACAGTGCGTTAGATACAGTGTTCATTCCCACTCTGGGACCGGGTGTCACAATGCGTTAGATACACTGTCCTTTACCCCTCTGGGACCGGGTGTCACAGTGCGTTAGATACACTGTCCTTTCCCCCTCTGGGACCGGGTGTCACAGTGCGTTAGATACACTGTCCTTTCCCCCTCTGGGACCGGGTGTCACAGTGCGTTACATAGACGGTTCTTTCCCACTCGGGGACCGGGTGTCACAGTATGTTAGATACGCTATCCTTTAACACTCTGGGACCGGGTGTCACAGTGCCTTAGATACTCTGTCCTTTCCTCCCTCTGGGACCGGGTGTCACAGTGCGTTAGATACACTGTCCATTCCCCCTCTGGGACCGGGTGTCAAAGTGCATTAGATACACTGTCCTTTCCCCCCACCTCTGGGACCGGGTGTCACAGTGCGTTAGATACACTGTCCGTTCCCCCCTCTGGGACCGGGTGTCACAGTGCGTTAGATACACTGTCCTTTCCACCTTTGGGCCCGGGTGTCACAGTGCATTAGATACACTGTCCTTTCCCCCTCTGGGACCGGGTGTCAGAGTGCGTTTGATACACTGACCTTTCCCCCTCTGGGACCGGGTGTCACAGTGCTTTAGATACACAGTCCTTTCCCCCTCTGGGACCGGGTGTCACAGTGCGTTAGATACACTGTCCTTTCCCCCTATGGGACCGGGAGTCACAGTGCGTTAGATACACTGTCCTTTCCCCCTCTGGGTCCGGGTGTCACATTGCATTAGATACACTGTCCTTTCCCCCTCTGGGACCGGGTGTCAGAGTGCGTTTGATACACTGACCTTTCCCCCTCTGGGACCGGGTGTAACAGTGCGATAGATACACTGTCCTTTCCCCCTCTGGGTCCGGGTGTCACAGTGCATTAGATACACTGTCCTTTCCCCCTCTGGGACCGGGTGTCAGAGTGCGTTTGATACACTGACCATTCCCCCTCTGGGACCGGGTGTAACAGTGCGAGAGATACACTGTCCTTTACCCCTCTGGGACCATGTGTCACAATGCTTTAGATACACTGTCCTTTCCCCCTCTGGGACCGGGCGTCACAGTGCTTTAGATACACTGTCCTTTCCCCCTCTGGGACCGGGTGTCACAGTGCGTTAGATACACTGTCATTTCCCCCTCTGGGACCGGGTGTCACAGTGCGATAGATACACTGTCCGTTCCCCCTCTCGGACCGGGTGTCACAGTGCATTAGATATGATGTCCTTTCCCCTTTGGGACCGGGTGTCACAGTGCGTTAGATACACTATCCTTTCCCCCTCTGGGACCGGCTGTCACAGTGCGTTAGATACACTGTCCTTTCCCCCTCTGGGACCGGGTGTCACAGTGCGTTAGATACACTGTCCTTTCCCCCCTCTGGGACCGGGTGTCACAGTGCTTTAGATACACTATCCTTTCCCCTTCTAAGACCGGGTGTCACAGTGCGTTAGATACACTGTCCTTTCCCCCCTCTGGGACCGGGTGTCACAGTGCGTTAGATAAACTGTCCTTTCCCCCTCTGGGACCGGGTGTCAAAGTGCATTAGATACACTGTCCTTTCCCCCTCTGGGACCGGGTGTCACAGTGCGTTAGATATGATGTCCGTTCCCGTTTGGGACCGGGTGTCACAGTGCGTTAGATACACTGTCCTTTCCCCCTCAGGAACCGGGTGTCACAGTGCCTTAGATACACTGTCCTTTCCCCCTCTGGGACCGGGTGTCACAGTGCGTTAGATACACTGTCCTTTCCCCTTCTAAGACCAGGTGTCACAGAGCGTTAGATACACTATCCATTCCCCCTCTGGGACCGGGTGTCACAGTGCGTTAGATACACTGTCCTTTCCCCCTCTGGGACCGGGTGTCACAGTATGTTAGATACGCTATCCTTTCCCACTCTGGGACCGGGTGTCACAGTGCTTTAGATACTCTGTCCTTTCCCCCTCTGGGACCGGGTGTCACAGTGCGTTAGATACACTGTCCATTTCCCCTCAGGGACCGGGTGTCAAAGTGCATTAGATACACTGTCCTTTCCCCCCTCTGGGACCGGGTGTCACAATGTGTTAGATACACTGTCCTTTCGCACTCTGGGACCGGGTGTCACAGTGCATTAGATACAGTGTTCATTCTCACTCTGGATCCGGGTGTCACAATGCGTCAGATACACAGTCCTTTACCCCTCTGGGACCGGGTGTCACAGTGCATAAGATACACTGATCTTTCCCACTCTGGGAACGGGTGTCACAGTATGTTAGATACGCTATCCTTTCCCACTCTGGCACCGGGTGTCACAGTGCTTTAGATGCTCTGTCCTTTCCCCCCTCTGGGACCGGGTGTCACAGTGCGTTAGATACACTGTCCATTCCCACTCTGGGACCGGTTGTCAAAGTGCATTAGATACACTGTCCATTCCACCCCTCTGGGACCGGGTGTCACAGTGCGTTAGATACACTGTCCTTTCCCCCTCTAGGACCGGGTGTCACAGTGCGTTAGATACACTGCCCTTTCCCCCTCTGGGACCGGGTGTAACAGTGCGATAGATACACTGTCCTTTCCCCCTCTGGGACCGGGTGTCACAATGCTTTACCTACACTGTCCTTTCCCCCTCTGGGACCGGGTGTCACAGTACGTTAGATACACTGTCCTTTCCCCCTATGGGACCGGGTGTCACAGTGCGTTAGATACACTGTCCTTTCCCCCTCTGGGTCCGGGTGTCACAGTGCGTTGGATACACTGTCCGTTCCCACTTTGGGACCGGCTCTCACAGTGCGTTAGATACGCTGTCCTTTCCCACTCTGGGACCGGGTGTCACAGTGCGTTAGATACACCGTCCTTTCCCCCCTATGGGTCCGGGTGTCACAGTGCAATAGATACACTGTCCTTTCCCCCTCTGGGGCCGGGTGTCACAGTGCGTTAGATACGCTGTCCATTCCCACTCTGGAAACGGGTGTCACAATGCGTTAAATACACTGTCCTTTCCCCTCTGGGACCGGGTGTCACAGTGCGTTAGATACACTGTCCTTTCCCCCCTCTGGGACCGGGTGTCACAGTGCGTTAGATACACTGTCCTTCCCCCCCTCTGGGACCGGGTGTCACAGTGCGTTAGATACACTGTCCTTTCCCCCTCAGGGACCGGGTGGCCCAGTGCGTTAGATACACTGTCCTTTCCCCTTCTGGTACCGGCTGTCACAGTGCGTTAGATACACGGTCCGTTCCCCCTCTGGGACCGGGTGTCACAGTGCGTTAGATACACTGTCCTTTCCCCCTCTGGGACCGGGTGTCACAGTGCGTTAGATACACTGTCCTTTCCCCCTCAGGGACCGGGTGGCCCAGTGCGTTAGATACACTGTCCTTTACCCCTCTGGTACCGGCTGTCACAGTGCGTTAGATACACGGTCCGTTCCCCCTCTGGGACCGGGTGTCACAGTGCGTTAGATACACTGTCCTTTCCCCCTCTGGGACCGGGTGTCACAGTGCATTAGATATGATGTCCTTTCCCCTTTGGGACCGGGTGTCACAGTGCGTTAGATACACTGTCCTTTCCCCCTCTGGGACCGGGTGTCACAGTGCGTTAGATACACTGTCCATTCACCCTCTGGGACCGGGTGTCACAACGCGTTAGATATGATGTCCTTTCCCCTTTGGGACCGGGTGTCACAGTGCGTTAGATACACTGTCCTTTCCCTGCCTGGGACCGGGTGTTACAGTGCGTTAGATACACTGTCCTTTCCCCCCTCTGGGACCGGGTGTCACAGTGCGTTAGATACACTGTCCAATCCCCCTCTGGGACCGGGTGTCACAGTGCATTAGATACACTGTCCTTTCCACCTCTGGGACCGGGTGTCAAAGTGCGTTAGATACACTGTCCTTTCCCCCTCTGGGACCGGGTGTCACAGTGCGTTAGATACACTGTCCTTTCCCCCCTCTGGGACCGGGTGTCACAGTGCGTTAGATACACCGTCCTTTCCCCCCTATGGGTCCGGGTGTCACAATGTGTTAGATACACTGTCCTTTCCCCCTCTGGGACCGGGTGTCACAGTGCGTTAGATACACTGTCCTTTCCCCCTCTGGGACCGGGTGTCACAGTACGTAAGTTACACTGTTCTTTCCCACTCTGGGAACGGGTGTCACAGTATGTTAGATACGCTTTCCTTTCCCACTCTGGCACCGGGTGTCACAGTGCGTTAGATGCTCTGTCCTTTCCCCCCTCTGGGACCGGGTGTCACAGTGCGTTAGATACACTGTCCATTCCCACTCTGGGACCAGTTGTCAAAGTGCATTAGATACACTGTCCTTTCCACCCCTCTGGGACCGGGTGTCACAACGCGTTAGATATGATGTCCTTTCCCCATTGGGACCGGGTGTCACAGTGCGTTAGATACACTGTCCTTTCCCTGCCTGGGACCGGGTGTTACAGTGCGTTAGATACACTGTCCTTTCCCCCTCTGGGACCGGGTGTCACAGTGCGTTAGATACGCTGTCCTTTCCCCCTCTGGGACCGGGTGTCACAGTGCGTTAGATACGCTGTCCTTTCCCCCCTCTGGGACCGGGTGTCACAGTGCATTAGATACACTGTCCTTTCCCCCCTCTGGGACCGGGTGTCACAGTGCGTTAGATACACTGTCCTATCCCCCTCTGGGACCGGGTGTCACAGTGCATTAGATACACTGTCCTTTCCCCCTCTGGGACCGGGTGTCAAAGTGCGTTAGATACACTGTCCATTCCCCCTCTGGGACCGGGTGTCACAGTGCGTTAGATACACTGTCCTTTCCCCCCTCTGGGACCGGGTGTCACAGTGCGTTAGATACACTGTCCTTTCTCCCTCTGGGACCGGGTGTCAAAGTGCGTTAGGTACGCTGTCCTTTCCCCCTCTGGGACTGGGTGTCACAGTGCATTAGATACACTGTCCTTTCCCCCCTCTGGGACCGGGTGTCACAATGTGTTAGATACACTGTCCTTTCGCACTCTGGGACCGGGTGTCACAGTGCAAAAGATACACTGTTCGTTCCCACTCTGGGACCGGGTGTCACAATGCGTTAGATACACAGTCCTTTACCCCTCTGGGACCGGGTGTCACAGTGCAAAAGATACACTGTTCGTTCCCACTCTGGGAACGGGTGTCACAGTGCGTTAGATACACTTCCCTTTCCCCCTCTGGGACCGGATGTAACAGTGCGATAGATACACTGTCCTTTCCCCCTCTGGGACCGGGTGTCACAATGCTTTACCTACACTGTCCTTTCCCCCTCTGGGACCGGGTGTCACAGTACGTTAGATACACTGTCCTTTCCCCCTATGGGACCGGGTGTCACAGTGCGTTAGATACACTGTCCTTTCCCCCTCTGGGTCCGGGTGTCACAGTGCGTTAGATACACTGTCCTTTCCCACATTGGGACCGGCTCTCACAGTGCGTTAGATACGCTGTCCTTTCCCACTCTGGGACCGGGTGTCACAGTGCGTTAGATACACCGTCCTTTCCCCCCTATGGGTCCGGGTGTCACAATGCAATAGATACACTGTCTTTTCCCCCTCTGGGGCCGGGTTTCACAGTGCGTTAGATACGCTGTCCTTTAACCCTCTGGGAACGGGTGTCACAGTGCGTTAGATACACTGTCCTTTCACCCCTCTGGGACCGGGTGTAACAGTGCGTTAGATACACTGTCCATTCCCCCCTCTGGGACCGGGAGTCACAGTGCGTTAGATACACTGTCCTTTCCCGCTCTGGGACCGGGTGTCACAGTGCGTTAGATACGCTGTCCTTTCCACCTCTGGGACCGGGTGTCACAGTGCGTTAGATACACTGTTCTTTCCCCCTCTGGGACCGGGTGTCACAGTGAGTTAGATACACTGTCCTTTCCCCCTCAGGGACCGAGTGTCACAGTGCGTTAGATACACTGTCCTTTCCCCCTCTGGGACCAGGTGTCACAGTGAGTTAGATACACTGTCCTTTCCCCCTCTGGGACCGGGCGTCACAGTGCGTTAGATACGCTGACCTTTCCCCCTCTGGGACCAGGTGTAACAGTGCGATAGATACACTGTCATTTCCCCCTCTGGGACCGGGTGTCACAATGCTTTACATACGCTGCCCTTTCCCCCTCTGGGACCGGGTGTCACAGTACGTTAGATACACTGTCCTTTCCCCCTATGGGATCGGGTGTCACAGTGCGTTAGATACACTGTCCTTTCCCCCTCTGGGTCCGGATGTCACAGTGCGTTAGATACACTGTCCTTTCCCACTTTGGGCCCGGCTCTCACTGTGCGTTAGATAAGCTTCCCTTTCCAACTCTGGGACCGGGTGTCACAGTGAGTTAGATATGATGTCCTTTCCCCTTTGGGAACGGGTGTCACAGTGCGTTAGATACACCGTCCTTTCCCCCTCTGGGACCGGGTGTCACAGCGTGTTAGATACACTGTCCTTTCGTCCTCTGGGAACGGCTGTCACAGTGCGTGAAAAACACTGTCCTTTCCCCCTCTGGGACCGGGTGTCACAGTGCGTTAGATAAACTGTCCTTTCCCCTTCTAAGACCAGTTGTCACAGAGCGTTAGATACACTGTCCCTTCCACCTCTGGGACCGGGTGTCACAGTGTGTTAGATACACTATCCTTTCCCCTTCTAAGACCGGGTGTCACAGAGCGTTAGATACACTGTCCTTTCCCCCTCTGGGACCGGGTGTCACAGTGCGTTAGATACACTATCCTTTCCCCCTCTGGGACCGGGTGTCACAGTGCATTAGATACACTGTCCTTTCCCCTTCTAAGACCAGGTGTCACAGAGCGTTAGATACGCTATCCATTCCCCCTCTGGGACCGGGTGTCACAGTGCGTTAGATACGCTGTACTTTCATCCTTTGGGCCCGGGTGTCACAGTGCATTAGATACACTGTCCTTTCCCCCTCTGGGACCGGGTGCAACAGTGCGTTAGTTACACTGTCCTTTCCCCCTCTGGGACCGGGTGTCAGAGTGCGTTAGATACACTGTCCTTTCCCCCCTATGGGACCAGGTGTCACAGTGGCGTTAGATACACTGTCCTTTCCCCCCTCTGGGACCGGGTGTCACAATGCGTTAGATACACAGTCCTTTACCCCTCTGGGACCGGGTGTCACAGTACATAAGTTACACTGTTCTTTCCCACTCTGGGAACGGGTGTCACAGTATGTTAGATACGCTATCCTTTCCCACTCTGGCACCGGGTGTCACAGTGCGTTAGATGCTCTGTCCTTTCCCCCCTCTGGGACCGGTTGTCACAGTGCGTTAGATACACTGTCCATTCCCACTCTGGGACCGGTTGTCAAAGTGCATTAGATACACTGTCCTTTCCACCCCTCTGGGACTGGGTGTCACAGTGCGTTAGATACACTGTCCTTTCCCCCACTAGGACCGGGTGTCACAGTGCGTTAGATACACTGTCCTTTCACCCTTTGGGCCCGGGTGTCACAGTGAATTGGATACACTGTTCTTTCCCACTCTGGGACCGGGTGTCACAGTGCGTTAGATACACTGCCCTTTCCCCCTCTGGGACCGGATGTAACAGTGCGATAGATACACTGTCCTTTCCCCCTCTGGGACCGGGTGTCACAATGCTTTACCTACACTGTCCTTTCCCCCTCTGGGACCGGGTGTCACAGTACGTTAGATACACTGTGCTTTCCCCCTATGGGACCGGGTGTCACAGTGCGTTAGATACACTGTCCTTTCCCCCTCTGGGTCCGGGTGTCACAGTGCGTTGGATACATTGTCCTTTCCCACTTTGGGACCGGCTCTCACAGTGCGTTAGATACACTGTCCTTTCCCCCCTATGGGTCCGGGTGTCACAGAGCGTTAGATACACTGTCCTTTCACACTCTGGGGCCGGGTGTCACAGTGCGTTAGATACGCTGTCCTTTCCCACTCTGGAAACGGGTGTCACAATGCGTTAAATACACTGTCCTTTCCTCCTCTGGGACCGGGTGTCACAGTGCGTTAGATACACTGTCCTTTCCCACACAGGGACCGGGTGTCACAGTGCGTTAGATACACTGTCCTTTCCCCCTCTGGGACCGGGCGTCACAGTGCGTTAGATACACTGTCCTTTCCCCCCTCAGGGACCGGGTGGCCCAGTGCGTTAGATACACTGTCCTTTCCCCCTCTGGTACCGGCAGTCACAGTGCGTTAGATACACGGTCCGTTCCCCCTCTGGGACCGGGTGTCACAGTGCATTAGATATGATGTCCTTTCCCCTTTGGGACCGGGTGTCACAGTGCGTTAGATACACTGTCCTTTCCCCCTCTGGGACCGGGTGTCACAGTGCGTTAGATACACTGTCCATTCCCACTCTGGGACCGGGTGTCACAGTGCTTTAGATACACTGTCCTTTCCCACCGCTGGGACCGGGTGTCACAGTGCGTTAGATACACTGTCCATTCACCCTCTGGGACCAGGTGTCACAACGCGTTAGATATGATGTCCTTTCCCCTTTGGGACCGGGTGTCACAGTGCGTTAGATACACTGTCCTTTCCCTGCCTGGGACCGGGTGTCACAGTGCGTTAGATACACTGTCCTTTCCCCCCTCTGGGACCGGGTGTCACAGTGCATTAGATACACTGTCCTTTCCCCCCTCTGGGACCGGGTGTCACAGTGCGTTAGATACACTGTCCTATCCCCCTCTGGGACCGGGTGTCACAGTGCATTAGATACACTGTCCTTTCCCCCTCTGGTACCGGCTGTCACAGTGCGTTAGATACACGGTCCGTTCCCCCCTCTGGGACCGGGTGTCACAGTGCATTAGATATGATGTCCTTTCCCCTTTGGGACCGGGTGTCACAGTGCGTTAGATACACTGTCCTTTCCCCCTCTGGGACCGGGTGTCACAGTGCGTTAGATACACTGTCCATTCCCACTCTGGGACCGGGTGTCACAGTGCTTTAGATACACTGTCCTTGCCCACCGCTGGGACCGGGTGTCACAGTGCGTTAGATACACTGTCCATTCACCCTCTGGGACCAGGTGTCACAACGCGTTAGATATGATGTCCTTTCCCCTTTGGGACCGGGTGTCACAGTGCGTTAGATACACTGTCCTTTCCCTGCCTGGGACCGGGTGTTACAGTGCGTTAGATACACTGTCCTTTCCCCCCTCTGGGACCGGGTGTCACAGTGCATTAGATACACTGTCCTTTCCCCCCTCTGGGACCGGGTGTCACAGTGCGTTAGATACACTGTCCTATCCCCCTCTGGGACCGGGTGTCACAGTGCATTAGATACACTGTCCTTTCCCCCTCTGGGACCGGGTGTCAAAGTGCGTTAGATACACTGTCCATTCCCCCTCTGGGACCGGGTGTCACAGTGCGTTAGATACACTGTCCTTTCCCCCCTCTGGGACCGGGTGTCACAGTGCGTTAGATACACTGTCCTTTCTCCCTCTGGGACCGGGTGTCAAAGTGCGTTAGGTACGCTGTCCTTTCCCCCTCTGGGACTGGGTGTCACAGTGCATTAGATACACTGTCCTTTCCCCCCTCTGGGACCGGGTGTCACAATGTGTTAGATACACTGTCCTTTCGCACTCTGGGACCGGGTGTCACAGTGCAAAAGATACACTGTTCGTTCCCACTCTGGGACCGGGTGTCACAATGCGTTAGATACACAGTCCTTTACCCCTCTGGGACCGGGTGTCAGAGTGCAAAAGATACACTGTTCTTTCCCCCTCTGGGACCGGGTGTCACAGTGAGTTAGATACACTGTCCTTTCCCCTCAGGGACCGAGTGTCACAGTGCGTTAGATACACTGTCCTTTCCCCCTCTGGGACCGGGTGTCACAGTGCGTTAGATACGCTGACCTTTCCCCCTCTGGGACCGGATGTCACAGTGCGTTAGATACACTGTCCTTTCCCCCTTTGGGCCCAGGTGTAACAGTGCATTAGATACACTGTTCTTACCCACTCTGGGACCGGGTGTCACAGTGCGTTAGATACACTGTCCTTTCCCCCTCTGGGACCAGGTGTAACAGTGCGATAGATACACTGTCATTTCCCCCTCTGGGACCGGGTGTCACAATGCTTTACATACGCTGCCCTTTCCCCCTCTGGGACCGGGTGTCACAGTACGTTAGATACACTGTCCTTTCCCCCTATGGGATCGGGTGTCACAGTGCGTTAGATACACTGTCCTTTCCCCCTCTGGGTCCGGATGTCACAGTGCGTTAGATACACTGTCCTTTCCCACTTTGGGCCCGGCTCTCACTGTGCGTTAGATAAGCTTCCCTTTCCAACTCTGGGACCGGGTGTCACAGTGAGTTAGATATGATGTCCTTTCCCCCTCTGGGACCGGGTGTCACAGTGCGTTAGATACACTGTCCTTTCGTCCTCTGGGAACGGGTGTCACAGTGCGTGAAAAACACTGTCCTTACCCCCTCTGGGACCGGGGGTCACAGTGCGTTAGATAAACTGTCCTTTCCCCTTCTAAGACCAGTTGTCCCAGAGCGTTAGATACACTGTCCCTTCCACCTCTGGGACCGGGTGTCACAGTGCGTTAGATACACTATCCTTTCCCCTTCTAAGACCGGGTGTCACAGAGCGTTAGATACACTGTCCTTTCCCCCTCTGGGACCGGGTGTCACAGTGCGTTAGATACACTGTCCTTTCCCCCTCTGGGACCGGGTGTCACAGTGCGTTAGATACACTGTCCTTTCCCCTTCTAAGACCAGGTGTCACAGAGCGTTAGATACACTATCCATTCCCCCTCTGGGACCGGGTGTCACAGTGCGTTAGATACACTGTCCTTGCCCCCTCTGGGACCGGGTGCAACAGTGCGTTAGTTACACTGTCCTTTCCCCCTCTGGGACCGGGTGTCACAGTGCATTAGATACACTGTCCTTTCCCCCCTCTGGGACCAGGTGTCACAGTGCGTGAGATACACTGTCCTTTCCCCCTCTGGGACCGGGTGTCACAGCGCGTTAGATACACTGTCCTTTCCCCCCTCTGGGATCAAGTGTCACAGTGCATTAGATACACTGTCCTTTCCCCCTCTGGGACCGGGTGCAACAGTGCGTTAGATACACTGTCCTTTCCCCCTCAGGGACCGGGTGTCACAGTGCATTAGATACACTGTCCTTTCCCCCCTCTGGGACGGGGAGTAACAGTGCGTTAGATACACTGTCCATTCCCCCCTCTGGGACCGGGTGTCACAGTGCGTTAGATACACTGTCCTTTCCCCCTCTGGGACCGGGTGTCACAGTGCGTTAGATACACTGTCCTTTCGTCCTCTGGGACCGGGTGTCACAGTGCGTGAAAAACACTGTCCTTTCCCCCTCTGGGACCGGGTGTCACAGTGCGTTAGATACGCTGTCCATTCCCCCTCTGGGACCGGGTGTCACAGTCCGTTAGATAGACTGTCCATTCCCGTTTAGGGACCGGGTGTCACAGTGCGTTAGGTACTCTGTCCATTCTCCCCTCTGGGAACGGGTGTCACAGTGCGTTAGATACACTGTCATTTCACACTCTGGGACCGGGTGTCACAGTGCGTAAGATACACTGTCCTTTTCCCCCCTCTGGGACCGGGTGTCACAGTGCGTTAGATACAGTGTTCATTCCCACTCTGGGACCGGGTGTCACAGTGCGTTAGATACACTGTCCTTTACCCCTCTGGGACCGGGTGTCACAGTGCGTTAGATACACTGTCCTTTCCCCCTCTGGGACCGGGTGTCACAGTGCATTACATACACGGTTCTTTCCCCCTCTGGGACCGGGTGTCACAGGGCGTTAGATACGCTGTCCTTTCCTCCCTCTGGGACCGGGTGTCACAGTGCGTTAGATACACTGTCCTTTCCCCACACCTCTGGGACCGGGTGTCACAGTGCGTTAGATACACTGTCCGTTCCCCCCTCTGGGACCGGGTGTCACAGTGCGTTAGATACACTGTCCTTTCCACCTTTGGGCCCGGGTGTCACAGTGCATTAGATACACTGTCCTTTCCCCCCTCTGGGACCGGGTGTAACCGTGCGATAGATACACTGTCCTTTACCCCTCTGGGACCGTGTGTCACAATGCTTTAGATACACTGTCCTTTCCCCCTCTGGGTCCGGGTGTCACAGTGCATTAGATACACTGTCCTTTCCCCCTCTGGGACCGGGTGTCAGAGTGCGTTTGATACACTGACCTTTCCCCCTCTGGGACCGGGTGTAACAGTGCGATAGATACACTGTCCTTTCCCCCTCTGGGTCCGGGTGTCACAGTGCATTAGATACACTGTCCTTTCCCCCTCTGGGACCGGGTGTCACAGTGCGTTAGATACACTGTCCTTTCCCCCTCTGGGACCGGGTGTACCTGTGCGATAGATACACTGTCCTTTCCCCCTCTGGGACAGAGTGTCACAGTGCATTAGATATGATGTCCTTTCCCCTTTGGGACCGGGTGTCACAGTGCATTAGATACACTGTCCTTTCCCCCTCTGGGACCGGGTGCCACAGAGCATTAGATACACTGTCCATTCGTCATCTGGGACCGGGTGTCACAGTGCGTTAGATACACTATCCTTTCCCCCTCTGGGACCGGGTGTCACAGTGCGTTAGATACGCTGTCCTTTCCCACTCTGGAAACGGGTGTCACAGTGCGTTAGATACACTGTCCTTTCCCACCGCTGGGACCGGGTGTCACAGTGCGTTAGATACACTGTCCATTCACCCTCTGGGACCGGGTGTCACAACGCGTTAGATATGATGTCCTTTCCCCTTTGGGACCGGGTGTCACAGTGCGTTAGATACACTGTCCTTTCCCTGCCTGGGACCGGGTGTTACAGTGCGTTAGATACACTGTCATTTCCCCCCTCTGGGACCGGGTGTTACAGTGCGTTAGATACACTGTCCTATCCCCCTCTGGGACCGGGTGTCACAGTGCATTAGATACACTGTCCTTTCCCCCTCTGGGACCGGGTGTCAAAGTGCGTTAGATACACTGTCCATTCCCCCTCTGGGACCGGGTGTCACAGTGCGTTAGATACACTGTCCTTTCCCCCCTCTGGGACCGGGTGTCACAGTGCGTTAGATACACTGTCCTTTCTCCCTCTGGGACCGGGTGTCAAAATACGTTAGGTACGCTGTCCTTTCCCCCTCTGGGACCGGGTGTCACAGTGCGTTAGATACACTGTCCTTTCGTCCTCTGGGACCGGGTGTCACAGTGCGTGAAAAACACTGTCCTTTCCCCCTCTGGGACCGGGTGTCACAGGGCGTTAGATACGCTGTCCTTTCCTCCCTCTGGGACCGGGTGTCACAGTGCGTTAGATACACTGTCCTTTCCCCCCACCTCTGGGACCGGGTGTCACAGTGCGTTAGATAAACTGTCCGTTCCCCCCTCAGGAACCGGGTGTCACAGTGCGTTAGATACACTGTCCTTTCCACCTTTGGGCCCGGGTGTCACAGTGCATTAGATACACTGTCCTTTCCCCCCCTCTGGGACCGGGTGTAACCGTGCGATAGATACACTGTCCTTTACCCCTCTGGGACCGTGTGTCACAATGCTTTAGATACACTGTCCTTTCCCCCTCTGGGTCCGGGTGTCACAGTGCATTAGATACACTGTCCTTTCCCCCTCTGGGACCGGGTGTCAGAGTGCGTTTGATACACTGACCTTTCCCCCTCTGGGACCGGGTGTAACAGTGCGATAGATACACTGTCCTTTCCCCCTCTGGGTCCGGGTGTCACAGTGCATTAGATACACTGTCCTTTCCCCCTCTGGGACCGGGTGTCACAGTGCGTTAGATACACTGTCCTTTCCCCCTCTGGGACCGGGTGTACCTGTGCGATAGATACACTGTCCTTTCCCCCTCTGGGACAGAGTGTCACAGTGCATTAGATATGATGTCCTTTCCCCTTTGGGACCGGGTGTCACAGTGCATTAGATACACTGTCCTTTCCCCCTCTGGGACCGGGTGCAACAGAGCATTAGATACACTGTCCATTCGTCATCTGGGACCGGGTGTCACAGTGCGTTAGATACACTATCCTTTCCCCCTCTGGGACCGGGTGTCACAGTGCGTTAGATACGCTGTCCTTTCCCACTCTGGAAACGGGTGTCACAGTGCGTTAGATACACTGTCCTTTCCCACCGCTGGGACCGGGTGTCACAGTGCGTTAGATACACTGTCCATTCACCCTCTGGGACCGGGTGTCACAACGCGTTAGATATGATGTCCTTTCCCCTTTGGGACCGGGTGTCACAGTGCGTTAGATACACTGTCCTTTCCCTGCCTGGGACCGGGTGTTACAGTGCGTTAGATACACTGTCCTTTCCCCCCTCTGGGACCGGGTGTTACAGTGCGTTAGATACACTGTCCTATCCCCCTCTGGGACCGGGTGTCACAGTGCATTAGATACACTGTCCTTTCCCCCTCTGGGACCGGGTGTCAAAGTGCGTTAGATACACTGTCCATTCCCCCTCTGGGACCGGGTGTCACAGTGCGTTAGATACACTGTCCTTTCCCCCCTCTGGGACCGGGTGTCACAGTGCGTTAGATACACTGTCCTTTCTCCCTCTGGGACCGGGTGTCAAAGTGCGTTAGATACGCTGTCCTTTCCCCCTCTGGGACCGGGTGTCACAGTGCATTAGATACACTGTCCTTTCCCCCCTCTGGGACCGGGTGTCACAATGTGTTAGATACACTGTCCATTCGCACTCTGGGACCGGGTGTCACAGTGCGTTAGATACACAGTCCTTTAACCCTCTGGGACCGGGTGTCACAGTGCATAAGATACACTGTTCGTTCCCACTCTGGGAACGGGTGTCACAGTGCGTTAGATACACTGTCCATTCCCACTCTGGGACCGGTTGTCAAAGTGCATTAGATACACTGTCCTTTCCACCCCTCTGGGACCGGGTGTCACAGTGCGTTAGATACACTGTCCTTTCCCCCCTCTGGGACCGGGTGTCACAGTGCGTTAGATACACTGTCCTTTCCCCCCTCTGGGACCGGGTGTCACAGGGCGTTAGGTACACTGTCCTTTCACCCTTTGGGCCCGGGTGTCACAGTGAATTAGATACACTGTTCTTTCCCACTCTGGGACCGGGTGTCACAGTGCGTTAGATACACTTCCCTTTCCCCCTCTGGGACCGGATGAAACAGTGCGATAGATACACTGTCCTTTCCCCCTCTGGGACCGGGTGTCACAATGCTTTACCTACACTGTCCTTTCCCCCTCTGGGACCGGGTGTCACAGTACGTTAGATACACTGTCCTTTCCCCCTATGGGACCGGGTGTCACAGTGCGTTAGATACACTGTCCTTTCCCCCTCTGGGTCCGGGTGTCACAGTGCGTTAGATACACTGTCCATTCCCACATTGGGACCGGCTCTCACAGAGCGTTAGATACGCTGTCCTTTCCCACTCTGGGACCGGGTGTCACAGTGCGTTAGATACACCGTCCTTTCCCCCCTATGGGTCCGGGTGTCACAGTGCAATAGATACACTGTCCTTTCCCCCTCTGGGGCCGGGTGTCACAGTGCGTTAGATACGCTGTCCTTTAACCCTCTGGGAACGGGTGTCACAGTGCGTTAGATACACTGTCCTTTCACCCCTCTGGGACCGGGTGTAACAGTGCGTTAGATACACTGTCCATTCCCCCCTCTGGGACCGGGAGTCACAGTGCGTTAGATACACTGTCCTTTCCCGCTCTGGGACCGGGTGTCACAATGCGTTAGATACGCTGTCCTTTCCCCCTCTGGGACCGGGTGTCACAGTGCGTTAGATACACTGTCCTTTCCCCCTCTGGGACCGGGTGTCACAGTGCGTTAGATACACTGTCCTTTCCCCCTCTGGGACCGGGTGACACAGTGCGTTAGATACACTGTCCTTTCCCCCTCTGGGACCGGATGTCACAGTGCGTTAGACACACTGTCCTTTCCCCGTCTGGGACCGGGTGTCACAGTGCGTTAGATACACTGTCCTTTCCCCCTTTGGGCCCAGGTGTAACAGTGCATTAGATACACTGTTCTTACCCACTCTGGGACCGGGTGTCACAGTGCGTTAGAAACACTGTCCTTTCCCCCTCTGGGACCAGGTGTAACAGTGCGATAGATACACTGTCATTTCCCCCTCTGGGACCGGGTGTCACAATGCTTTACATACGCTGCCCTTTCCCCCTCTGGGACCGGGTGTCACAGTGCGTTAGATACACTGTCCTTTCCCCCTATGGGATCTGGTGTCACAGTGCGTTAGATACACTGTCCTTTCCCCCTCTGGGTCCGGATGTCACAGTGCGTTAGATACACTGTCCTTTCCCACTTTGGGCCCGGCTCTCACAGTGCGTTAGATAAGCTGCCCTTTCCAACTCTGGGACCGGGTGTCACAGTGAGTTAGATATGATGTCCTTTCCCCTTTGGGAACGGGTGTCACAGTGCGTTAGATACACCGTCCTTTCCCCCTCTGGGACCGGGTGTCACAGTGCATTAGATACACTGTCCTTTCCCCCTCTGGGACCGGGTGTCACAGTGCGTTAGATACAGTGTTCATTCCCACTCTGGGACCGGGTGTCACAATGCCTTAGATACACTGTCCTTTACCCCTCTGGGACCGGGTGTCACAGTGCGTTAGATACACGGTTCTTTCCCACTCTGGGACCGGGTGTCACAGTATGTTAGATACGCTATCCTTTCCCACTCTGGGACCGGGTGTCACAGTGCGTTAGATACACTGTCCATTCCCCCTCTGGGACCGGGTATCAAAGTGCATTAGATACACTGTCCTTTCCCGCCTCTGGGACCGGGTGTCACAGTGCGTTAGATACACTGTCCGTTCCCCCCTCTGGGACCGGGTGTCACAGTGCGTTAGATACACTGTCCTTTCCCCCTTTGGGCCCGGGTGTCACAGTGCATTAGATACACTGTACTTTCCCCCTCTGGGACCGTGTGTCACAATGCTTTAGATACACTGTCCTTTCCCCCTCTGGGACCGGGTGTCACAGTGCGTTAGATACACTGTCCTTTCCCCCTATGGGACCGGGTGTCACAGTGCGTTAGATACACTGTCCTTTCCCCCTCTGGGTCCGGGTGTCACAGTGCATTAGATACACTGTCCTTTCCCCCTCTGGGACCGGGTGTCACAGTGCGATAGATACACTGTCCCTTCCCCCTCTGGGTCCGGGTGTCACAGTGCATTAGATACACTGTCCTTTCCCCCTCTGGGACCGGGTGTCAGAGTGCGTTTGATACACTGACCTTTCCCCCTCTGGGACCGGGTGTAACAGTGCGTTAGATACACTGTCCTTTACCCCTCTGGGACCGTGTGTCACAATGCTTTAGATACACTGTCCTTTCCCCCTCTGGGACCGGGTGTCACAGTGCGTTAGATACGCTGTCCTTTCCCCCTCTGGGACCGGGAGTCACAGTGCGTTAGATACACTGTCCTTTCCCCCTATGGGACCGGGTGTCACAGTGCGTTAGATACACTGTCCTTTCCCCCTCTGGGTCCGGGTGTCACAGTGCGTTAGATACACTGTCCTTTCCCCCTTTGGGACCGGGTCTCACAGTGCGTTAGATATGCTGTCCATTCCCACTCTGGGACCGGATGTCACAGTGCGTTAGATACTCTGTCCTTTCCCCCTTCTGGGACCGGGTGTCACAGTGCGTTAGATACACTGTCCATTCCCCCTCTGGGACCGGGTGTCACAGTGCGTTAGATACACTGTCCTTTCCCCCTCTGGGACCGGGTGTCACAGTGCGTTAGATACACTGTCCTTTCCCCCCACCTCTGGGACCGAGTGTCACAGTGCGTTAGATACACTGTCCGTTCCCCCCTCTGGGAACGGGTGTCACAGTGCATTAGATACACTGTCCTTACCCCCTCTGGGACCGGGTGTCAGAGTGCATTAGATAAACTGACCTTTCCCCCTCTGGGACCGGGTGTAACAGTGCGATAGATACACTGTCCTTTCCCCCTCTGGGACCGGGTGTCACAGTGCGTTAGATACACTGTCCTTTCCCCCTATGGGACCGGGTGTCACAGTGCGTAAGATACACTGTCCTTTCCCCCTCTGGGTCCGGGTGTCACAGTGCGTTAGATACACTGTCCTTTCCCCCTTTGGGACCGGGTCTCACAGTGCGTTAGATACGCTGTCCTTTCCCACTCGGGGACCGGGTGTCACAGTGCGTTAGATACACTGTCCTTTCCCCACTATGGGACCGGGTGTAACAGTGCGTTAGATACACTGTCCTTTCCCATTCTGGGACCAGGTGTCATAGTGCATTAGATACACGGTGCTTTCCCCCTCTGGGGCCGGGTGTCACAGTGCGTTAGATACGCTGTCCTTTCCCCCTCTGGGACCGGGTGTCACAGTGCGTTAGATACACTGTCCTTTCCCCCTCTGGGACCGGGTGTCACAGTGCGTTAGATACACTGTCCTTTCCCACTCTGGGACCGGGTGTCACAGTGCGTTAGATACGCTGTCCTTTCCCCCTCTGGGAACGGGTGTCACAGCGCGTTATATACACTGTCCTTTCACCCCTCTGGGACCAGGTGTCACACTGCATTAGATACACTGTCCTTTCCCCCCCTAGGACCGGGTGTCACAGTGCGTTAGATACACTGTCCTTTCCCCCTCTGGGACCGGGTGTCACAGTGCGTTAGATATGCTGTCCTTTCCCCCCTCTGGGACCGGGTGTCACAGTGCGTTAGATACGCTGTCCTTTCCACCTCTGGGACCGGGTGTCACAGTGCGTTAGATGCACTGTCCTTTCCCCCTCTGGGACCGGGTGTCACAGTGCGTTAGATACACTGTCCTTTCCCCCTCTGGGACCGGGTGTCACAGTGCGTTAGATACACTGTCCTTTCCCCCGCTGGGACCGGGTGTCACAGTGCGTTAGATACACTGTCCTTTCCCCCTCTGGGACCGGGTGTCACAGTGCGTTAGATACGCTGTCCTTTCCCCCCCTCTGGGACCGGGTGTCACAGTGCGTTAGATACGCTTTCCTTTCCCCCCCTCTGGAACCGGGTGTCACAGTGCGTTAGATACGCTGTCCTTTCCCCCCCTCTGGGACCGGGTGTCACAGTGCGTTAGATACACTGTCCTTTCCCCCTCTGGGACCGGGTGTCACAGTGCGTTAGATACGCTGTCCTTTCCCCCTCTGGGACCGGGTGTCACAGTGCGTTAGATACACTGTCCTTTCCCCCTCTGGGACCGGGTGTCACAGTGCGTTAGATACACTGTCCTTTCCCCCTCTGGGACCGGGTGTCACAGTGCGTTAGATACACTGTCCTTTCCCCCTCTGGGACCGGGTGTCACAGTGCATTAGACACACTGTCCTTTCCCCCCTCTGCGCTGGAGACCCAGGGTGTTGACATAGTTAAACCGCACATGCACACACGGTGGACTGAGAGTCACAGGGTGACGTACAGACGGGCAGAAACCTTCCCGGTTTGAGAGCAGAATTTGTGCATGGATGAAATATGTAGCAACGAGCAGGAGGTGGAGACAGGGCAGCAGATGTACTTGACCCTGTGTTGGTATAAATAACTCAGCGATAGGAGCAATCGAAATCGCTGGAAACCGTGCTCAACTGGCATGTGGGGCCTGGTTTTACTTCTGTTTCCCACCCAGAGGGACTAGTTTGTCTCCCTATTGCCCTTTATGGAATCCTTTAATCATCTTAACCCCACCCCCCCCCCTCGATCGGTTCACCCCTTAACCTTCGACCCTAGCGGGAATACAAGCCGGAGTGACCCGTCCTGGGAATTTTAGGGAACCAACGCTGAACCCGCCTACGAGGCCCGGTATATCCCTCCGGAGGCTCAGCGCCCGGACCTGAACCTGGTGTCGTGAAGGGGTTAACGCCCCCGTTCCCTCACCTCTCGGGGATTAAGGGGGGGGTGATCTGATCGAATGGGGTTTGGGAGGATCAAAGGATTCAATTGAGAGAGAGAAGCCTGGATGAGTTGCGGCTCCCACAACACTCGAGAAGCTCGACACCGTCCAGGGCAAAGCAGCACCCCCCCACCGCTCGATCGGCACCCCATCCACAAACATTCGCTCCCTCCACCACCACCGATGCACAGGGGCAGCAGTGTGTGTACCATCTACAAGATGCACTGCAGCGACTCCAAGGATTCGAGAGGGGGCTCGATTGAGAGAGAGAAGCTGTCTCTCCTGATGGCTGAGGTGGTGGGGGCTGGGGGCAGAGCCCAGACTGAACCACACAGAGCAGAAGAGGCCCTTCGGCCCATCGAGTCTGCACCAACACGTGAGAAACACCTGACCTACCTACCCTAACCCCATTGACCAGCACTTGGCCCCCATCGCCTTGAATGTTTATGAGGTGCCAAGTGCTCATCCAGGTACTTTTTAAAGGATGTGAGGCTAACCCGCCTCCACCACCCTCCCAGGCAGCGCATTCCAGACCCTCACCACCCTCTAGGTAAAAAAGTTTTCCCTCACATCCCCCCCCCCAACTAAATCTCCTGTCCCCTCACCTCGAACTTATGTCCCCCTCGTGACTGACCCTTCAACTAAGGGGGAACAGCTGCTCCCTATATCCACCCCTGTCCATGCTCCCTCATGACCTCGTACACCTCGATCAGGGTCACCCCCTCAGTCTTCTCTGCTCCAACGAAAACAACCCAAGTCTATCCAACCTCTCTTCGTAACTTCAACGTTTTATCCCAGGCAACATCCTGGTGAATCTCCTCTGCACCCCCTCCAGTGCCATCACATCCTTCCTATAATGTGGCGACCAGAACTGCACATAGTATTCCAGCTGTGGCCTCACCAAGGTTCTATACAACTCCAGCAGGGTCTCCCTACTTCTGTAATCTACGGCTCAGTTCATAAAGGGGGCCGAACCTTAAAAATCCAAGCTCGCTTGTCCCCCCCACCAGCCCCTGCAACTTTCATTGAACCAGGGTTGACCCCCTGGCTTGGTGGTGACGGTCAAGTTGGGGGGGCAAGGAGGGTATGCCGGGCCATGAGGTCACAGGTTATGGCCGTCTGCAGTTCTGCCGCTGCTGGTGGCCCACAGCGTCTCATGGTTGCCCAGTCTTGGGTTGCCGGATCTGTACGCGATCCATCCCGTTTCTCTCTCTCTCTCCCCTAGAGGCCGATGAAGCAGACCTTTGTGAATTGTTGGGAGGTGGATGTGGGGATGGAGGAGAGAGTTCGTGATCTGAAATTGTTGAACTCAATATTCAGTCCGGGAGGCTGTAAAGTGCCTAAGTCGGAAGATGAGGTGCTGTTCCTCCAGTTTAGCGTTGAGCTTCACTGGAACAATGCAGCAGGCCAAGGACGGACATGTGGGCAAGAGAGCAGGGTGGAGTGTTGAAATGGCGAGCGACAGGGAGGTTTGGGTCATGCTTGCGGACAGACCGAAGGTGTTCCGCAAAGCGGGTCACCCAGTCTGCGTTTGGTCTCTCCAATGTAGAGGAAACCGCATTGGGAGCAGCGAATGCAGTAGACTAAGTTGAGGGAAGTGCAAGTGAAATGTTGCTTCACTTGAAAGGAGTGTTTGGGCCCTTGGACGGTGAGGAGAGGGGAAGTGAAGGGGCAGGTGTTGCACCTTCTGCGGTTGCATGGGAAGGTAGCGTGGGAGGGGGTTGAGGTGTAGGGGGTGACGGAGGAGTGGACCAGGGTGTCCCGGAGGGAATGATCCCTGCGGAATGCCGCCAGGGGGCGGGGGGCTGAAGGGAAGATGTGTTTGGTGGTGGCATCATGCTGGAGTTGGCGGAAATGGTGGAGGATGATCCTTTGAATGCGGAGGCTGGTGGGGTGAGAGACCTGGATAGAGTGGGACGTGGGGAAGATGTTTCCATTAGTAGGAGAGACGAGGACCTGAGGGGCACTGCCTCAGAGTAAAAGGGAAGACCTTTTAGAACAGAGATGAGGGAGAAACTTCTTTAGCCAGAGAGTGGTGAATCTATGGAATTCATTGCCACAGAAGGCTGCTTACATCTGTTGTAATATCAAGTCAGTCTTTCCTGGAAATGGTCACCAGCCAGACACCAGAGGCTGTGTCTTACAGGCCAGGGGGTGAGGGGAGCTTCTCGCACTGAGTATGGCTGAGTGGGAGACCCTCCCGCTCTTTACCCTCTACCACTCGGGGTGTGTGGGTGTCGCAGGTTGACCATCAACGCTTGACGCCATTGTGAACACGCCTTCCCCGGCCGTCAATTCTGAGAGTGAGAATCGAGGCCAAGACCTTCTGGCTTACACCTTCTGGCAAACTAGGAAAGGCATTCGCGCCACACGGGTGCCAGGCGATGCCCATCTCCAACAAGAGAGAATCCAACCTTGATGTTCAATGACATCACCATCGCTGAATCCTCCACCATCAACATCCTGGGGGTTACCATTGACCAGAAACTGAACTGGGACCAGTCAGGTGGCTACCAGAGCAGGTCAGAGGCTGGGAATCCTGCGGAGAGTAACTCACCTCCTGACTCCCCACCAACCCCCTAAAGCCTGTCCACCATCGACAAGGCACACGCGTCCAGGAGGGTGATGGGATACTCTTTGTCAGATCGCTCCTTAATCTTCGAGCCTCGAGGGAATGCAATCCCAGCTTGGGCAACCCTGCCCTCGCGGTTTTAACCCTTTCGGCCGCGGGGTAATTCTACGGCACCGACGCTGCGCCCAGTATACCCCTCCGGGCGGTTCGGTGCCCAGAGCTGAACGCAGTCATTGACGGGTTAACATCTGCCTTCCCTCGAGTCTCGGAGCTTAAGGGGGTGACCTGGTCGAGGGGTTTAAGAGGATTAAAGGATTTGATAAGAGAGAGAGAAGCCTGGATGAGTTGCAGCTCCCACAACACTCAAGAAGCTCGACACCGTCCAGGACAAAGCAGCCCCCCCGCTCGATCGGCACCCCATCCACAAACATTCACTCCCTCCACCACCGACGCACAGGGGCAGCAGCGTGTGTACCATCTACAAGATGCACTGCAGCAACTCGCCAAGGCTCCTTCGACAGCGCCGCCCAAACCCACGACCTCTACCATCTAGAAGGACGAGGGCAGCAGACACATGGGGAACACCACCACCCGGAAGTTCCTCCTCCGAGCCCCTCACCCATCCCGACTTGGAAATATATCGGCCGTTCCTTCACTGTCGCTGGGGTCCAAATCCTGGAACTCCCTCCCTAACAGCGCCGTGAGTGTACCTACACCACACGGGACAGAATCCTGGAACTCCTTCCCTAACAGCGCCGTGGGTGTACCTACACCCCAAGGACAAAATCCTGGAACTCCCTCCCTAACAGCGCCGTGGGTGTACCTACACCACACGGGACAAAATCCTGGAACTCCCTCCCTAACAGCGCTGTGGGTGTACCTACACCACACGGGACAAAATCCTGGAACTCCCTCCCTAACAGCGCCATGGGTGTACCTACATCACACGGGACAAAATCCTGGAACTCCCTCCCTAACAGCGCCGTGGGTGTACCTACACCACACAGGGGACAAAATCCTGGAACTCCCTCCCTAACAGCGCCGTGGGTGTACCTACACCACACAGGGGACTGCAGCGGCTCAAGAAGTCGGCTCACCCACCACCTTCTCAAGGGGGCAAATAGGGACGGGCAGTGAATGAGCAACGATGCTGCAATGGAATCAATGGAAGGGGATGTGTAGATGGTTGAGATCGAGGGAGGGGGGGATGCACAGATAACGTGTAGGGAAGGTGAAGGCTCCTGAGGAATCAAGGTGCGTGGATCGGAAGGTGGGCAGGACCACAGGCATATCTAGATGGGCAGAGCACTGGCTGAGTGTTACCAAATTCTCACCATTCTTCATCTCAATGCTGTTCCCAAGACCAGAAAATACCAATAAGGTTTGACCAATAACATTCATGAAGAAACGCACCACCATGCCCCACAGACAATGACCCTCAGGAACGAAGAAACCATTCAGGTTGGCATGTCACCATCAGTCCAGAATGGTCTCGCTCTCCAGACATGGGGTCGTTGCAGCACAGAAGGAGGCCATTCAGCCCATCGAATCCATGCTAGCCTCCCATAGGGCAATCCGGTCAGACCCCATTTCATCACCCCCACTCCGCTAAACTCCGCTCTCTCTCTCCCCGGAGCCCTGCAAGTTTATTTCCCTCCGGTGCCCGTCCGATTGAAATCGTTCATCGTCGACGCTGCCACCATGTCGAAGGGCAGCGAGTTCCAGGTTGTTACCGCTCGCTGTGTAGAAAAGTCCTCCCTCACGTTTCCCTCCCACGCCCCCTTTACCCAAAATCTGTGTGCCCCACCACCTCCCCACCTTGTACCATCAGCCAATGGAAATAGCCTTTCTTTGTCTACCTCACCCAAACCCACCATCATCTTGACCGCCTCTATCGAAACTCCCCTCAACCTCTTTAGCTCCAAGGAGAACAACCCCCAACTTCACCAAACTAAGCTTGTAGCTAAAACTCCACCATCTCCCCCGCCGTCCCCCCCAACCCACCACCGCCATTCCTGGAACTGTTCTCCCTCCGCGGGAGCCTCCCATCCTTCCTAGAGTGTGGCGACAGCGACAGGACCAGAACTGGGGCCGGAACAGGACTTTTATAAAGGTTCTGCATAACTTTTGTGCTCAACATCTGTATTCCTGAAGCCGATGATCCCAGATGCTTTGCCGCCACCCTCTCAGTAAGTCCTGGCACCTGCAAAGATCGATGCAGGCGAACCCTCAGCTCCCTCCCTCCCCCGCACGCGTCAAACCGTTAACATCAAGGCTATCCTGGCTTGGTTGTAATACCAAACAAAGTGCTTTACCGCCAAGCGAGTGCTTCTCAAGTACTGACCGTACTCAACCACCTCGTACCCGAAGAGCTCAGAGCGTGAAGCCCAACGTTAGATGTGATTCTGCGACTGGACAGCACTTGCTGAGCAACCCCAAGTGCGCTAAGAATGAACGCCATCGAGCATCTTAAGATTATCGCAGTGTGGCTAGAAGCTACATCTACTCATGGGAGCATAGGACACAGGAACATAGCAGCAGGGGTAGGCCATTCAGCCCTCCAAGCCCGCTCCGCCATTCAATATGACCATGGCTGATCATCCACTTCAATGCCTTTTTTCCCCCCCATGTCCCTTTATGTCACTGGCATTTAGAGATCTGTCGATCTCTGCTTTGAACATACACAATGACTGACCGTGAACGTGGAGCTATTACATTTGGTCTCTCCCCCCCACACATCCAAATCGTAGATGTATATCGTGAACAGCCAGGGCCCCAACTACTGAGTCTAGTGGTACCCCCGCCTGTCAACCCGAGACAAGCCTTCTGAAAATCCAAGTATACTACTGTCCACTGACTCCCCTTTCTCAGTTCTGTTGGTAACATTCTCAAAAAAACAGGTCCGTCAATGCACTGCAGGAACTCGCCAAGGCTCCTTCAACAGCACCTCCCAAACCCGCGACCACTACCATCCAGAAGGACAAGGGCAGCAGCAGACACACACGGGAACGCCACCAACCTCCAATTTATTTTCCCCTCCCATTTATATGGTCTTTCTTTTAAGGCAAGGAGTCTGACGGATTAAGGCAGATGAGCTGAGGGCACAAATGGACGCATGGAAGTACGATGCCATGGCTGTCACGGAGACCTGGTTGAGAGGAGGGCAGGATTGGCAGCTCAATATGCCAGGATATTGGGTCTTCAGACGAGACAGGGAAGGAGGTAAAAGAGGAGGGGTTATCGCAATATTGATCAAGGAATCAATTACAGCAGTAAGGAGGGATGACATCTTAGAAGGCTCCTCAAATGAAGCCATATGGGTAGAACTGAAAAACAAAAAAGGAGCAAACACAGTGCTGGGAGTGTACTAGAGGCTCCCAAACAGTCAGAGAGAAATAGAAGAGCAGAAATGTAGGCAAATTTCAGAGAAGTGTAAAAATAAGTGTAAAAAGTGGGGAATTTCAACTTCCCCAACATTAACTGAGTTAGTCATAGTGTGATAGGGGTTTAGAGGAAGTGGAATTCTTAAAATGCACCCAGGAGAGCTTTTTAAGCAGAAGGTCCTACGAGAAGGGGCAGTCATGGACTTAATTTTAGGGAATGAAGCCGGGCAAATGGTAGAGGTATCAGTGGGGGAGCATTTTGCAGATAGTGATCATAACTCGGTTAGATTCAAGGTCATTATGGAAAAGGACAAGGATGGGCCAGAAACCAGAGTACATTAAGAGTAAGAGGATAACTAGGGAAAGAGTAGGGCCCATTGAGAACCGTAGTGGTAATTTGTGTGTGGAGCCGGAAGACATAGGTAGGGTTCTAAATGAATGCTTTGTGTTGGTGTTCACAAGTGAAAGGGACGACATGGGTATGGAAATCAGGCAGAAGGACTGTGATATAATTGAAGAAATTAGCATAGAAAGGGAGGAAGTTCTAAGTGGTCTGGCAGGCTTAAAAGTAGATAAGTCTCCAGGCCCAGATGAAATGTATCCCAGGCTGTTGAGTGAGGCAAGGGAGGAGATAGCAGGGGCACTGGCAATAATTTTCAATACCTCTCTGGCTACAGGAGAGGTGCCAGAGGACTGGAGGACAGCCAATGTGGTACCGTTATTCAAGAAGGGAGGAAGGGATAAACCAGGGAACTACAGGCCAGTCAGTCTAACCTCAGTGGTGGGGAAAGTATTGGAAGCAATTCTGAGGGACAGAATTAATCTACGCTTGGAGAGGCAGTGATTAATCAAGGACAGGTCAGTATGGTTTTGTTGAAGGGAGGTCATACCTGACCAATTTGATTGAATTTTTCGAAGAGGGGACCAGGTGTGTAGATGAGGGCAATGCATTTGACGTAGTCTACTTGGACTTCAGCAAGGCTTTTGATAAGGTCCCGCATGGGAGACTGATAACGAAGGTAAGAGCCCATGGGATCCAAGGCAATTTGGCAAATTGGATCCAGAATTGACTGAGTGGCAGGAAGCAGAGGGTGATGGTCGAGGGGTGTTTTTGTGACTGGGTGCCTGTGTCCAGTGGGGTTCCATTGGGATCGGTGTTGGGTCCCTTGCTGTTAGTGGTATATATAAACGATTTAGACTTGAATGTAGGAGGGTTGATCAGTAAGTTCACAGATGACACGAAAATTGGTGGGGTGGTAAATAGTGAGGAGAATAGCCTTAGATTGCAGGAGGATATAGACGGGCTGGTCAGATGGGCTGATCAGTGGCAAATGGAATTTAATCCGGATAAGTGTGAGGTGATGCACTTGGGCAGGACAAACAAGGCACGGGAATACACGATGAATATTAGGACCCTGGGAAGTACCGAGGATCAGAGGGACCTTGGTGTGCATGTCCACCAGTCCCTTAAGGTAGCGGGACAGGTAGATAAGGTGGTTAAGAAGACATATGGGATACTTGCCTTTATTAGCCGAGGCATAGAATATAAGAGCAGGGAGGTTATGCTGGAGCTGTATAAAACGCTGGTTATGCCACAGCTAGAGTATTGTGTGCAGTTCTGGAATTCACATTATAGGAAGGATGAGATTGCACTAGAGAGAGCGCAGAGGAGATTTACCAGGATGTTGCCTGGGCTGGAGAGTTTAGTTATGAAGAGAGATTGGGTAGACTGGGGTTATTTTCCCTGGAGCAGAGGATATTGAGGGGGACATGACTGAGGTGTATAAAATTATGAGGGGCATAGATAGGGTAGACAGGAAGGAACTTTTCCCTTTGGTGGAGGGATCAATAATCAGGGGACGTAGATTTAAGGTGAGGGGCAGGAGGTTTAGAGGGGATGTGAGGGAGAATTTTTTCACCCAGACGGTGGTGGGAATCTGGAACTCACTGCCTGAAAGGGTGGTAGAGGCAGAAACCCTCACAACATTTAAGAGATATTTGGATGTGCGCTTACAATACCATGGCATACAAGGCTATGGGCCAAGTGCTGGGAAATGGGATTAGAATAGTTAGGTACCTGTTTGACCAGCGCAGACTCGATGGGCCGAAGGGTCTTTTTCTGTGCTGTAGACCTCTATGGCTCTATGACAAGCCACTCACCATCCCGACTTGAAAATATATGGGCTGTTCCTTCACTGTCACTGGGTCAAAATCCTGCAACTCCCTCCCTAACAGCGCCGCGGGTGATACCTACACCAGATGGACTGCAGCGGTTCAAGAAGGCGGCTCACCCACCACCTTCTCAAGGGGGCAACATAAAATGCTGGGTCAGCCAGTGAAGCCCACATCCCAGGAATGAAAGGCTTAACATATGAGGAACGTTTGAGGACTCTGGGTCTATACTCGATGGAGTTTAGAAGGATGAGGGGGGATTTGATTGAAACCTACAGAATACTGAAAAGCCTGGATAGAGTGGACATGGGGAAGATGTTTCCATTAGTAGGAGAGACTAGGACCCGAGGGCACAGCCTCCGAGTCAAGGGAAGAACAGAGATGAGGAGAAACTTCTTTAGCCAGAGAGTGGTGAATCTATGGAATTCATTGCCACAGAAGGCTGTGGAGGCCAGGTCATTGAGTGTATTTAAGAGCAAGATAGATAGGTTCTTGATTGGTAAGGGGATCAAAGGTTACGGGGAGAAGGCAGGAGAATGGGGTTGAGAAACGTATCAGCCATGATTGAATGGCGGAGCAGACTCGATGGGCCGAATGGCCTCATTTCTGCTCCTATGTCTTATGGTCTTATGAATGAATAAAATAAACATGATTTCCCATTCACAAATCCATGCTGACTATGCCAAATCAGATTATAATTATCCAAGTGTCCATTTATCACATCCTTTATAATGGATTCTAGCATTTTCCCTGCTCTTGATGTAAGGTTAACAAGTCTGTAGTTCCCTTACTCTCCCTCCCTTCTTAAGTAGTGGGGTGACATTTGCTACCTTCCAGTCTGCAGGGACAATTCAGAATCTATAGCATTTTGGAAGTTGACCCCCAAATCATCCACTATCTCCATAGCTACCTCTTTTTGCATTCTGGGATGTAGAATATCAGGTCCCGGGGACTTATCAACCTTCAGTCCCATCAATTTCTCCAATGCAACCCTCTTACTAATTTCCTTCAATTCTTCATTCTCCCTAGTCTCTCGGATCTCTAAATCTGGGAGATTTCTTGTATATTCCTCAGTGAAGACAGACAAAGTAATCACTTAGCCTCCCTGCCATTTCTCTATTCCCCATTATGAATTCTCCTGACTTTGCCTGTAGTGGATCCGCATTTTGTCTCAGTCAAACGTTTCCTTTTTACATAGCTATAGGAACTTATACAGCCTGTTTTTATAGGCAAAGTCCTGCCCTCTGCAGACAAAAGGAACATGACCAGGTATTGTATCTTTTTGTTAAAATTTAACAAAAGCGTGGGGGACAATAGGTTCCTGGTACATTCTCCGATCAGATAGACTTCCTAACCAATCATGCAGTATGCTTTGTTGTTCCCTTTGAAATTTGGCATTCTTGCATCTGTCCTGGTGAGTGCAAGATGAAAAGTTTTGACACCATGTCTCCTTTTGTTCAGCAATACTTCTCAAATGCAGTCAATGTTGCAATGTGCAAATTGCGGCAGCCATTTTGAGCACAGCCAGATCCCGTAGACAGAGCGGAAATGGAAACGTTCCTCGAGGGCCCAATAATGGGACCCAGGCCACCAGTGGGAAACGCCCCCTTGCTCTCATTCCAACATTGGCCTTGCCTCCCAGCCGAGAGGGCAGACCGGGGGTGGGTGGGGGTGAGGGTGGTTTATTTCATGTCGTGGCACCTCTGACAGGGCCGCACTCCCTCGGTCCCGGCAACCATGTGGTTGCTGAGAGAGTAAGTCTGGTTAGGGTGGTCAGGCTCCAGCTCTTTGAGTTCAGAGTCCGGAGACTCAACCATAATTGCCACTCTCCCCGGTCTGCAGCACAGAGGGAATGCTGCACTGCCTAGTATTTGTTCCCCCATCGCTCTGTTTCCAGGATTGACCTCGCTAGTTTGCTCACTAGTTACAAATAACACCATAAAACCAAAGCCTATTGCATTAAAATACTCAAGCCAGCCCTCACATTGCACTCACCACACCCACCCCCACCCCCCTGCCACTTTGACGCTAGACTCCATCTGAGTGCTCGATCCTGACACCCATTTGAGCAACGCCGCGGGGGAGCTGCCTAGTTCAGGCGGCACATGAGCTTGCCATTGTTCCGCTCCCCCCCCCCCATCGGCAACGCGGCCCAATGAGAAGCCGCGAACTCCCACGTGGGACGAGGGCAGGCGGGAGGAACGACGCTCCTTTACCTAGGATTGGCCAAGCCGGCCTTATGACGTGTGACCATTGTGACGTCACACCCTTCTCCCCAAACCCCCCCCCCTCCATAAACACACACACGCACACACGTGTAGACACGTCGACGAGCGTGCGCAAGGCGGGGTCGGAGGCGCGAGGAAGAGGGGAAGGGAGCTGATTGGGAGAACCAGAAGAGGGGCGGGACGCACGAGCTAAGGGGGCGGAGTTCAGATTTCCCACCGCCCCACACCCTTCAACGATTGGACAGAATTCGTCGTTGTTGCACGGGCGGGAGCGAGGGAAAGTAGGAGGAACCAAACCAGAGCGGCGGCGTCCGGCAAGGGACATCCGATTGAGCGCCAGCTCCGGAAGGGCGGGGCTGCGTGACGCAACAGAGGGAACAGGAACGGGCGGGGGGGGGGAAGCCGACGGTCGCGCTGATTGGGCCACCGGCTCTGAATGAGGGACCTCGCGGCGAGGGAACAAAGGAGGGTGGGCGGGGAGGCGGGCGCGCTGATTGGACGCCAGCTCCCCTGAAAGGGGCGTCGCGCGCAAGCGGGGGGGGGGGAGAACAAAGGAGGGTGGGCGGGGAGGCAGGCGCGCTGATTGGACGCCAGCTCCCCTGAAAGGGGCGACGCGCGCAAGCGGGGGGGGGGGGGGGAGAACAAAGGGAGTGGGCGGGGAGGTTAGTGGAGCGCGGGGGGGGGGGGGGGGGGGTGGGTGAAACCGGCGAGCGCGCTGATTGGGCGAAGAGAACAAGAGGGGGAGCAGGCCCGGGCGGCTTGGGGAAGGAAGCTGGACGGGGGATTCGATTGGCCGAGCACGTTTCAGGAGGGAGAGGTGGGCGGGGCTCTCGGATGACTGACAGGGGGAGAGGAGCAAGGGGCGGAGCTTGAGCGAGAGAGAGAGAGACCCCCCCCCGCCAGCCCACACACCCCTTCGAAACAGCGGGCAAAACTGGGACAGACGAGCGGGAGGGCGCGCGACCCCGGGGGGGGTGGGGGGGAGAGCGCGCGTACACACCCGAAGCGGCGCAGGCGCAGTCGGCCTTTCCCCCCCACCCCCCACCACACACCTGCCCCACTCATCTTCCTCTCTCCCGCCCGCGCGCGCGCCCACCGCCCGCCAGCCAGCGCGCGCAGGCGCACGCGCGCCGACCGTTAAAATTTGAAAAACCAACGGCGCGGGGGGGGGGGGGGATTTGAAAAAAAACGGTCGAAATTTTTTTTAAATTTTAAAAAAAATAACCGTAGGCGTCGAAATCCGGGGCCCATTATATTTATATTATTTATAGCATCTATTTTATATTTTTTAAAAGTAATAATATTTTTGATTGAAGGAGGGATTTTTTTCTCTCTCTTTTTTCCTGATAGTGTTTTTATTTTAATTTAATTTAATTTAATTTAATTTAATTTATTTATTTATTTCCCCCCCCCTCCCTATGGTGGTCCTGAGCGGCCCTCAGCTCCTGGACTGGGCCAGCAGCCCCCCGCATTTACAGTTCAATAAGTACGTGCTCACCGGCTACCGGCCCGTCTCCCCCCTCGGGGAGTGTGTCCGCAGCCTCTTCTACCTCCATAACGAACTGGGCAATATCTACAGTCACGGTGAGGGGGGGGGGGGGGGTGTGGTGGGGGAGGGGGGGAGGTGTGGTGGGGGAGGGGGAGGGGTGGTGGGGGAGGGGTGGTGGGGGAGGGGTGGTGGGGGAGGGGTGGTGGGGGAGGGGGAGGGGTGGTGGGGGAGGGGGGGGGTGGGGGAGGGGTGTATGGTGGGGGAGGGGGAGGGGTGGTGGGGGAGGGGGAGGGGTGGTGGGGGAGGGGGAGGGGTGTATGGTGGGGGGAGGGGTGTATGGTGGGGGGAGGGGTGGTGGGGGAGGGGGAGGGGTGTATGGTGCGGGGAGGGGTGGGGAGTGTGTGGTGGGGGGAGGGGTGTATGGTGGGGGAGGGGTGGAGGGGGAGGGGTGTATGGTGGGGGAGGGGTGGTGGGGGAGGGGGAGGGGTGTATGGTGGGGGGAGGGGTGGGGAGTGTGGTGCGGGGAGGGGTGGGGAGTGTGTGGTGGGGGGAGGGGTGTATGGTGGGGGAGGGGTGGGGTGGGGTGTGTGGTGGGGGGAGGGAAGTGGGGAGTGTGTGGTGGGGGGAGGGGTGTATGGTGGGGGAGGGGTGGGGAGTGTGGTGGGGGGGGGGTGGGGAGTGTGGTGGGGGGTGGGGGTGGGGAGTGTGGTGGGGGGTGGGGTGGGGTGGGGGTGGGGGGAGGGGTGGGGTGGGGGGTGGGGTGGGGGGTGTGGTGGGGGGAGGGGTGGGGTGGGGGGTGTGGTGGGGGGAGGGGTGGGGTGGGGGTGTGGTGGGGGGAGGGAAGTGGGGAGTGTGGTGGGGGGGAGGTGGGG